>NC_053023.1:542275535-542312949 GCF_003073215.2 Triticum urartu
AAATTCAAAATAAATCAAAAAATAAAAAAAAGTTAGTAATGGCGCACCTGCCCACGGTGCGCTATTACTATGTCGTATATATGGCTGGGCGCACCTCCTCCACTCCACCTCTCCTCCACTCCATCTCATCCTCTCCTCTCCTCCACTCCATCTCCTCCTCTCCTCCACTCCATCTTCCCTTCTTTCCTCCACCATACTACCCTCCTCCTCTCCGGCGACCTCCTCCTCCTCCTCTCCGGCGACCTCCTTCTCCTCTCCGGCGACCTCCTTCTCCTCTCCGGCGACCTCCTCCTCCCCTCCGGTGACCTCCTCCTCTCCAGGAACCTCCTCCTCCCTCCTCTCCTCCCCTCCCCTCACGGTTTCTCCTCCCTCCTCTCCGGTGAGCTCCTCCTCCCTCCTCTCCTCTCATTCCCTCATGGTTTCTCCTTCCTCCTCTCCGATGCTTCGGTGAACTCCTCTCCGGCGACCTCCTCCTCCTCTCCGGCGATGTAGGCGAGCGCCTCTCCGGTGACCTCCTCCTCCTCCTCTCCGGCAAACTCCTCTTCGGCAAAAGAACACGGCAAAAGAACGTACAAGATCCAAAAACAGGAACAAAATTTGAAATAATATCGTGCCAAAAAACGAGCAAAAAACTAGCAAAATGGGCAAAAAAATCACGATCCAGATCCAAATTCAAAATTCAAAAATAGCAATGGCGCACGGTGGGGGTTAGATGGTGCGCCACTACTATTTTCCCGCCTTCAAAATTCAAAAATACTAATGGCGCACCGTGGCCTATACTAATGGCGCACCAGTGGCCTATACTAATGGCGCACCGTGCCCTATACTAATGGAGCACCAGTGGTGCGCCATTAGTATACCAGATACTAATGGCGCACCAGTGGTGCGCCATTAGTAAAAATTACTAGTGGCGTGCTAGTAATGGCGCACTAGTGATGTGCCATTAGTAGGCAAAACTGGTGCGCCATTAGTAGGCCTTTTCCTAGTAGTGTACGCATCGAAACCACAACGATTTTTCGTCAAGTGTGATGTTTTAACCTTCAACAAGGACCGGCCGTAGTCAAACTCGATTCAACTAAAGCTGGAGAAACGGACACCCACTAGCCACATGTGTGCAAAGCACGTCAGTAGAACCAGTCTCATGAACACGGTCATGTAATGTTGGTCCGGGCCGCTTCATCCAACAATACCGCCGAATCAAAGAAGACGTTTGTCGGTGTCAAAACCGGCGGATCTCGGGTAGGGGGTCCCGAACTGTGCGTCTAGGCCGGATGGTAACAGGAGGCAGGGGACACGATGTTTTACCAAGGTTCGGGCCCTCTTGATGGAGGTAAAACACTACGTCCTGCTTGATTAATATTGATGATATGGGTAGTACAAGAGTAGATCTACCACGAGATCAGAGAGGCTAAACCCTAGAAGCTAGCCTATGGTATGATTGTTGTTCGTCCTACGGACTAAAACTCTCCGGTTTATATAGACACCGGAGAGGGCTAGGATTACGTAGAGTCGGTTACAATGGTAGGAGACCTACATATCCGTATCGCCAAGCTTGCCTTCCACGCCAAGGTAAGTCCCTTTCGGACAACGGACGAAGTCTTCAATCTTGTATCTTCATAGTCCAGGAGTCCGGCCGAAGGTATAGTCCGGCTATCCGAACACCCCCTAATCCAGGACTCCCTCAGTAGCCCCTGAACCAGGCTTCAATGACAATGAGTCCGGCACGCAGATTGTCTTCGGCATTGCAAGGCGGGTTCCTCCTCCAAGTACTTCATAGAAGATTTCGAACACAAAGGTAGTGTTCGGCTCTGCAAAATAAGTTTCCACATATTGCCATAGAGAGAATAATATTTACACAAATCTAATCTGCAGACGTATTCCGTAGCGTGACATCACACCACGGCCAAGTCTTCATTCGAATCGTTTTACTGTCCCACCTCAGCGCGTTTAGCGAGACGGTTTCCTTGGCCCTCTTGTTAAAGCAAAGATCGTGTCCCCTTATTCCGGGATTCTCATCAATACGGGTGTGGGTAACCCAACCGCGCCATTGACTATGGCGCTTGGGAGATAAGCGAGTTTTACCAGGCTGGTGGGGGCACATAGTCGCGTCCGCCCATATAAGGGGATAAGGATCCACCTTTTCATCCACGCCTTCTTCCTCCTTTGCCTATCCATTTCCGCGCACTCGAGCTCCAGCGCCCAAGTCTGCACACCCCACCTCAACCTTCTCCAGCCATGTCCGGAGCGGGAGGCAAGTGGATGGTCTCCTCCATCACGGGGGGACATATCAAAAGACTGAGGACGGCCGGATACTTGTCTAACGACATTGCGCACCGGCTTCCCGAAGAGGGGCAGCTCATCCCCACCCCTAGGCCCCATGAGAGGGTGGTGTTCCTCCCCCATTTCCTCCGCGGACTGGGCTTCCCTCTCCACCCATTTGTCCGGGGGCTCATGTTCTACTATGGCCTGGATTTCCATGATCTGACCCCGAACTTTGTCCTCAACATCTCGGCGTTTATCGTCGTGTGCGAAGCTTTCTTCCGCATCCGCCCCCATTTCGGCCTATGGCTCAAGACTTTCAATGTCAAGCCGAAGGTGGTGCGCGGCACCCAAGCGGAGTGCGAAGGCGCCATGGTGGGCAAGATGCCCAACATCCTATGGTTCGAGGGCTCCTTCGTGGAGTCCCTAAAGGGGTGGCAATCGGGGTGGTTTTACATCACCGAGCCGCGCGACCCTGAATGGGTCGCAGCCCCCAAGTTTCGATACGGACCCCCTACGCGGCTCGCCTCCTGGAAAGAGACGGGCCTGTCATGGGGTAAAAAAGGAGAGCTGACCGGACTCCAAACATGCGTCCAAACCCTGGTGGACAGGAAGCTCAAACTTGTCAACGTAGTCTAGGTTATGCTCATCCACCGGATCCTCCCGTGTCAACAACGGGCTTTCAACCTATGGGAGTTCGACCTGGCGCAGCATCAAACTCTGAGCAGGCTCTGCGACATGACATACGAAGATGCATGGAAGGTGCTTTTCAAGGGAGCCGAGGCCCCCGCATCCACTACCGAGGATCGCGGATTCAGCACGCAGCGTCACGCTCGTGCGATAAGCTGTTTTTACCTTTTACAGGGTATTAGTTCTTCATAGTTTGACTCCATGCGGGATCTAAGCTCCCTTACCTTTGATAGGATTGGCAGGAGACGTCCGGACAGATCAACTGCCCGGCTCCTTTGCCCAAAGGCCCAGTGGACGCTCGCTTGGCGAAGCTACTGGTTCCGGCACCCTACGTGGTGCCAGAGAAGAAGGCCAAGAAGAAGGCTACGGGGACTCGAAAGAGTGCCCGGCGCCAGGAGGTTTTGGATTCATCATCCGATGATTCCAAGGCGCACTCCTCCCATGAAGACGAGGAGGAGGAAGAAGAGACCTCTCCCCCTTCAGCAGGGGGAGGGAAGAAAAGGAAGGCCGGCCCAACCGGGGAGGCCGAAGGGTCCAAGAGGGGGAAGACCCCTCCTCCGGACTACTCCACCAACGCCAATTACGGCGAAGAGGAGTGGCCGCACAGGGCCAAGCGCCTGGCGAGATCGTAAGTATCTGGATACCGGAGTGACTCATAGTATTCCCCCATTGCACAACTTTTCCTTACGTCGAACATGATTGTGCAGTCCACCCAAGGCCGGGCTCGACGAGTCATCGAGCGGCTCCCTGGATTCGTCGGATGTGAATTTGCTTCCGACGGCTTCCTCCCCCCACCCTACGGACGGCGCCGAGGTGGCGTCCCAACAGGTTCCAAGCTAGGAGGAGGTGGTCCTGGAGGTGCCGCAAGGCAACCTCCCGGACTCCAGGCGTAAAGGGGACAGAACCCCCAAGGGCTCCAAGTTCGGCCTTGAGCCGGACACCGCACCGGAACCTTCAATGGCTCCAGACTCCAGTAGGCAGCCTCCTTCAAAGAGGAGCGAGCCTACCGAGCCGGTGACCTCCGTCCAATCGGAGGCACCGGAAAATTTGCTGGAGACGCTTAACGACGCCTCCATTGACGAGGAGCACCGCACTATTATGAGTGTGGTGATCCAGAAGGTTCAGTCCGCCAAGAGCGGACTGACTGAAGCCTGTGCCAGCCTTCTAACAGGCTTTGAGGTAAGTAAAGAATATGTAAAAATATTACCGCATAGACAGTAGCCCCTGATGCTCTGTTCGGCGTTCGGAAAGAAAAGCCGAATAGAGGATCTAATAACATTCACAGGAGTCTAACATAATCAAGTCAATATGCGTATGTAGGCTTCGCTGCTGGCCTCCGCCGCACTGACTGCGGAGGTGGATACGCTGAAGCAGAACCTCGAGCGGTCCAAGCAAGACCTCGGCCTAGCCAAGCAGCAGCTCGAGGAAAATGAAGGTAAGAAATACCTTATTGAAATATGTGAAAGGTGCAATTGCAAAATGTGACAGGATTAACGCGGCTATTGTAGGGGCCACAACTGAGGTGGCGACCCTTAAGCAAGCGTTGTCCGAGGCCAAGAAGAGGGCGGCCACGGAGCGCACCGAGCGGGAGAAGCATGAGACGTAGGTTGGCGAGGAACAGCAAGAGCTCCAGGCTCTCATGAAAAAACATGAGAGTTTGGAGCTTGACTCGAAGACGCGAGAGTCTGAGCTCGCGGCGGCCATTGAAGATGCCAAGTCTGCCAAGGCCGAAGCCCAGAAGGCCCTCCAGGAGGTTGAGGCAATAAAAAAGATAGCGGCGGGTAAGGCATTCTTTATGCAAAGCAAGCACGTAAAAGTGAATTACTTGTCACTTACCCGAATCCGGAGCTCTCCAGGAGCATTCGTAGACTTGCCCCGTAGCGTGTCGGATGCCGCCGCCTTCTACCAAGCCGAGGATGAAAGCTCGACGGAGAAGGTGTTCTGGTCTCAGTATGCTGAGGCCGAACACCCGGTGCCCTTAAGCAACCAGCTGAAACAGCTGGTCGAGCTCCATAAGGTGGCCGAACAGGCCATGAAGGGCCTCATAGTCCGGCTGTGGCCTGGAGAGGCCATGCCTGGGAGCTATTTCGGGCTGGTGAGGCGGCTGGTGGAGGCCTGTCCAAGGCTCGAAGTCATCAAGCACTCCGTATGCATCGAGGGTGCCCGTAGGGCGCTTGCTCGTGCGAAGGTGCACTGGGGCAAGCTGGACGCTGAGAAGCTTGTGAAGGACAGGCCACCGCCGGGCAAGGAGCATCGCAAGCCCGAGATGTATTATGAGGGTGTAAGGGTGCCCGCCTTGTGGCGGATGAATGTTCCATGAATGTAATTTTTCAGTAAACTCGCTCGTTTTGTCCTGTGCGCTGAAAACTTGTTCATGTGCGCTAAGCAATGCTTTTTGAATTTAAAATATTACCTTCTGTGCGACTGCTTATCAAATTTGAGAGATGGCTAGTCGTCGGCTTCAGCCCCCATGGCACGAGTGCTGGGGTGTTCAGGATAAACATGAGTGCTCTTTTTCCCATTCTTGGGCCCTTTGAGGGAGGCGCTCAACACAACGAACAAGGCAATCGGACTATAATGCTTGAACACTCTCACTTAGCCACAGAATTCTATAATTTTAAATTTCGGCGAAGCCCCTAGTGTTCGGAAGACCGAGTTCGGGGCACTATCCATGCCTAGGCCGGACAAAGCCGACTCCTCCCTCTAAGCAGCATAAGTCTTTAGGGACTCGAAAACCTCTCGAACAGCGACCAGCTCTCACCTCATCATGACAGTCAGTTTTAGCTTTCTCTACTGAGGTGCTTAGCCCAGCTCAACTGGGGCACAATCGTAGTAGTTCTCCTAGTGCTACCTTAGCCGATATAACGGAACGTAAGGTACCAAAACATAGGAGCCGGGCAAACCCAACTATTGACCCAAGACATGATTCGGAGCCAATGCATATAATGCTATAAGTTCGGGGTGCCGCACTTGTGCAAGTGTTTGGACTTCTCACACCATGTTGTGGGGTACTTAAGCCCTTGGCGTATTGGCCGTACCAAAGTGTAGGGGTGCAACATGTCATTAATGAACATATATTCGTAAAAAAGAGGTAATGCAATAATAGACGGAAGCTATGCATTGTTTATTTAAAAAAGCTGCGATCAAAGCAGAACGATACAAATAGTGCGATAAGCAAAAGATGGGACTATCAAATATGTCCTTTCCAGGGGTGAGCTGTGGAATGTTATGCGAAACAGGTATACTGCTCGTTATAGAGACCACCTTAGAGTTCCGTAGTGCGGCGTAGCTTTCTGCTTCCCTGGTTGTATCGTTTGTGCGGCAATTGTACTGCCAGACAAGCCTTCCGAAGAATGGAGTCTGGAAAATAAGAGAAAATTAAGAAATCGGCAGCCCCTAGTGCGGTTTAAGCCGCGTTTCGGGCGTGCCGTGATGGTGCCCCTCCCCATGTGCCCATGGTATTTCTAGAGCGTAGTTAAGTACGTGCAACACTAGTTTCGCAAGTTCGCGTGGGCTGGGGTTGGGGCCGCATTGCTACGCTTGCTCGGAACGTGCCAGGCGGTCTTGTTGTAGGTTACTCCGGGCGCGCTTGACGGTGTCTGGACGTTTAATGGCCGGACTGGAGAATTGCCTTGAGAGGCTGCTTTGTACTTCCGCTGCGATAGCCGCCGTATGCTCCTCTGTTCGGAGAGAGCGTTTGGTGTTTCTATTGACCGTGATGACTCCTCGAGGGCCTGGCATCTTGAGCTTGAGGTATGCGTAGTGCGGCACCGCATTGAATTTGGCAAATGCGGTTCGCCTGAGCAGTGCGTGATAGCCACTGCGGAACGGGACTATGTCGAAGATTAACTCCTCGCTTCGAAAATTATCCAGAGATCCGAAGACCACTTCAAGTGTAACTGAGCCTGTACGGTTGGCTTCTACACCTGGTATTACGCCTTTAAAGGTCATTCTGGTGGGTTTAATCCTCGAGGGATCGATGCCCATTTTCCGCAAAGTATCCTGATAAAGCAGGTTCAGGCTGCTGCCGCCGTCCATAAGGACTCTAGTGAGGTTAAATCCGTCAATAATTAGGTCTAGAACCAATGCAGTGAATCCGCCATGACGGATGCTAGTAGGGTGGTCCCTTCGATCAAAAATGATCGGGCAGGAAGACCATGGGTTGAACTTTGGGGCGACTGGCTCCATCACGTATACGTCCCTTAGCGCACGCTTCCCCTCCCTCTTGGGGACGTGGGTTGTGTATATCATGTTCACCGTCCACACTTGTGGGGGAAAACCTTTCTGTCCACTGTTGTTCGGCGGCCGGGGCTCCTCCTCGTCATCGCTATGCAGCCCCTTGTCTCTGTTTTGGCATTTAACTTGCCTGCCTGCTTGAACACCCAACAATCCCTGTTGGTGTGATTGGCTGGTTTTTCGGGGGTGCCATGTATCTGGCATGAGCGGTCGAGTATTCGGTCCAAACTGGACGGGCCCGGAGTATTTCTTTTGAATGGCTTTTTCCGCTGACCGGGTTTAGAGCCTCTGAATCCGGCATTAACTGCCGTATCCTCAGCATTGTCGCCGTTAATGCGACGCTTTTTCTTGTTGCGACGCGACCTACCACTGCTGTCCTTGGTATCCGAATTACCAGGGCTCTTGGTCATGTTATTGCTGCGATCTAGCCAGCTGTCTTCTCTCGCGCAAAAGCGGGTCATAAGTGTCGTGAGGGTTGCCATAGATTTCGGCTTTTCCTGTCCTAGGTGCCGTGCAAGCACTCGTCGCGGATGTTATGCTTGAAGGCTGCTAGGGCCTCTGCGTCCGGACAGTTGACGATTTGATTTTTCTTGGTTAGGAACCGTGTCCAGAATTGTCTGGCCGATTCCTCTGACTGCTGAATTATGTGGCTTAGGTCATCGGCGTCTGGTGGTCGCACATAAGTGCCCTGGAAATTGTCGAGGAATGCAGCTTCCAGGTCCTCCCAACAACCAATTGATTCTGCTGGCAAGTTGTTAAGCCAATGTCGGGCTGGTCCTTTAAGCTTGAGTGGGAGGTATTTGATGGCGTGTAGGTCATCACCGCGGGCCATGTGGATATGATGGAGATAGTCCTCGATCCATACCGCAGGATCTGTTGTGCCATCATATGATTCCATGTTCACGGGTTTGAAACCCTCGGGGATTTGATGATCCATTACTTCATCTATGAAGCATAGTGGGTGTGCGGCGCCTCTGTATTGGGCTACATCACGACGCAGCTCAAACGAGCTTTGTCTACCGTGTTCGGCCCGGCCGGATTTACTGTATCCGGCATGATGAGTACCGTCTCGTGCCGTGGGGCGCCCACGTGATCCGTAGATCGATCTTGTTTGCCTTGCCTTGTCCTCCAATATATCTCGCGGGTCTGGTGCATTTTCCCATGCCTTGGTGGTTTTTGAGTGGCGCCGTGGTGCGGCTTGAGTGGAGGGCCGAGAGGCCTCTCTGTCGCGGCCACGGGGTGGCCGGTCGGCTGCATCATGCGTTGGTGATGTAGGTTTAAGTGCTTCCTCCTCTAATTGGGGTAGCAACCTGCGCTTTGGGTAGCTCTTGGAGGGGCGTTCGAGTTCATACTCTTCGGCTGCAAGGACTTTAGTCCATCTGTCGGCTAGCAAATCTTGATCAGCTCTAAGCTGTTGCTGTTTTTTCTTGAGGCTGCTCGCCGTGGCCATAAGCCTGCGTTTGAAACGCTCTTGTTCGACGGGATCCTCCGGCACGACAAATTCGTCGTCGTCGAGGCTTGCCTCGTCTTCGGAGGGAGGCATATAATTATCGTCCTCGACCTCTCTGTCTGCCGCTCTCTCATGAGGGCTGGCTTCTCTATCCTCCTGTGCTGAATCTTGCTGGAGGTGGTTGTCTTCGGCACTGTCCGGGGTGTTATTATCCCCCGTGCCGGAATCACCGTTTTTGTTTTGGCGGGATTTAGAGCGGCGCCGCTGACGCCGGCGCTTAGGCTGCTTCTTGGAGGGGTCATCCTCCGCTGTTCCATCGCCATTGCCTTCTTTTGGGGTGTCCACCATGTATATATCATACGACGAGGTGGCTTTCCAGTGCCCTATAGGCGCTGGTTCTTGATCGTCTCCTGCATCGGCGTCCATACCGTCGATGTCTTCGGAGTCGAAGTCGAGCATGTCGGTTAAATCATCGACAGTGGCTACGAAGTGGGTGGTGGGTGGGCTTTGAATTTCTTCATCATCCGCATCCCAACCTTGCTGACCATAGTCCGGCCAGGGCTCTCCTGACAAAGAGAGAGACTTTAAGGAATTCAGAATATCGCCGAAGGGCGAGTGCTGAAAGATGTCCGCGGCGGTGAACTCCATGATCGGCGCCCAATCGGGTTCAATCGGTCGGGGTGCGGAGGGCTCGGAGTCTGGAGAGGAGTCCGGCTCCTTGGAGTCACGGGCTTCGCAGAGAATAGGGCTGGTGCTCGGCTCGATCGCCGTCGAGATTGCAGCCCCCGAGGCGGTGTCTAACCACCCATCCTCGGTTGGTGTGATCGGCTCTGAGCTAGGGGTCGGAGCGGACACAGGTGTGGCCTCCAGGGCACTATTCGGCGGCAGAGCTAAATCATTCCCATCGTGACAGTGCGACGCGCTCGGCTGTGGCTCGAATCCGTCGAAGATCAAGTCTCCGCGGATGTCGGTCGTGTAGTTCAAACTTCCAAATCTGACCTGATGGCCAGGGGCATAGATTTCGATCTGCTCCAGATGACCAAGCGAATTGGCCCGCAGTGCAATGCCGCCGAATAGGAAGATCTGTGTAACGCCCTCGATGCGGCTATATCTCCTATGTGTCGAGATGCGGCTATATCTCCTACGTGTCGAGGCACGACTTAGAGGCATAACCGCATTGAAAGGAATGTTGCAAGTTAGGCAATCTTCACAACATCCCATGTAATATATAGATAATAAAAGGGGTGATACATAGTTGGCTTACACTTGCCACGTCAATCAAAGTACATAAATAGCATTACAACATTCAAACACTCATGGCCCAACTACGGCGCCAAAATAAAAGATAAACCCAACATGCGACACGGTCCCGATCGCCCCAACTGGGCACCACTACTGATCATCAGGGAAAGAAACATAGTAACGGCGTGAGTCCTTGTCGAACTCCCACTTGAGCTCAAGCGCGTCATCTGGAACGGAGTCATCAGGACCTGCATCTGGTTTGGAAGTAATCTGTGAGCCACAGGGACTTAGCAATCTCGCACCCTCGCGATCAAGACTATTTAAGCTTATGGGTAAGGCAAGGTAAATATGTGGAGCTGCAGCAAGCGACTAGCATATATGGTAGCTAACCTATTCGCAAAAGAGAGAGCGAGAAGAGAAAGGCAAAGCGCGAACGAATAACTAGAGAGCAACCTGCGGCAAGCACTACTCCAACATCGTGTTCACTTCACGGACTCCGCCGAGAAGAGACCATCACGGTAACTCACACAGTTGATTCATTTTAATTAGGTTAAGGTTCAAGTTATCTACAACCAGACATTAACAAATTCCCATCTGCCCATAACTGCGGGCACGGCTTTTGATAGTTCAAATCCCTGCAGGTGAGTCCCAACTTAGCCCATGACAAGCTCTCACGGTCAACGAAGGAATATACCTTCTCCCGAGACATTCCGATCAGACTCTGTATCCCGGCTCTACATGACACTTCGACAAGTTAAAACAAATCCAGCAACACCGCTCGAATGTGCCGACAAATCACGATAGGAGCTGCACATATCTCGTTCTCAGGGCACACTCAGATGAGACTAGCTACGAGTACAACCAACCCTCAAGTTGCCCCGAGGCGGCCCCGCAGGCAGCTCAGTCGGACCAACACTCAGATGAGCACTGGCCCAGGGGGGGTTAAATAAGATGACCCTCGGGCTCCGGAAACCCAAGGGAAAAGAGGCTAGGTGGCAAATAGTAAAACCAAGGTTGGGAATTGCTGGAAAAGCTTTAATCAAGGCGAACTATCAAAGGTTTCCCATTATCACCCAACCGCGTAAGTAACGCAAAATCCGGGAACATAACACCGATATGACGGAAACTAGGGCGGCAAGAGTGGAACAAAACACTAGGCGAGAGGCCAAGCCTTCCACCCTTTAACAAGTATATAGATGCATTAAGATAACAAGGCAATATAATGATATCCCAACAAGTAAATAATGTTCCAACAAGGAAGAGTCTCCAATCTTCACCTGCAACTAGCAACTCTATAAGAGGGGCTGAGCAAAGCGGTAACATAGCCAATCAACGGTTTGCTAGGACATGGTGGGTTAGAGGTTTGACATGGAAATTTGGGAGGCATGATAAGCAAGTGGTAGGCATCATAGCATAGGCATAGCAAAAGAGCGAGCATCTAGCAAAGCAAAGATAGTAGTGATTTTGAGGGTATGATCATCTTGCCTGCAAAGTTGTCAGAGTTGACTGGATCCTCGAAAGCAAACTCAACGGGCTCCTCATTAGCGAACTCGTCTCCCGGATGTACCCAAACAATACAAACAAGCAACAAGGACACAATCAACCACGTGCAAAGCTCAAACAATATGATGCAAACATGGTATGCTATGCGGGATGCGATATGCGATGCATATGCAAGATTTGACAAGGAATGCATGAACCTGGCCTCAACTTGGAAATCCAAGTGTGCCACTGGAAAGGTGAGATGAAATCTCTTGAAAACGATATAAAGAACGCCGGAATCGAAGTTACGGTTTGGAAATGGCAAGCAATTCAAATATGGCACCGGTCTGCGAAATACAACAAGTAGCCACCTAAATGCAACAAGATGAACATGCTACGGCACTCAAACATGGCAACAAAATACATGGCAGGGATCCCTTCATGAAGCTTAACAAAAGATGAACACTAAGCTATGGCCAAATCATCATTTACAGGTTCAAACAAGCATGGCAAAAATGCATTTGGTAAACAGATTTCAGACTTAGTGAAATTAACACTTGTCTGGAATTTCAGATCAGGTAGCACACTTTGGAGCATGAAAACTATATGCTACATGACCTGAACATGGAGCTACTCAAAGAGCTTAACAAAAGTCCCTTAGTTACCTTGAGCCAAAAGTGATCAGAAAATACATTGCAAGCATGTGAACATGGCAAAAACATAATCAGATCACAGACTTAGTGAAAACTGGAGCATGCAAAAAAGATATCAAGTAGGCATGTTTACGAGCTCGATGCACTCACTATAGAGCAAGTCATGACAATCTAAGCATACACCCATAAGAATACACATTATACAAGCTAGACATGGCAAGAACAATAATAGCATGCACGGATCAACTACAACATCCTCGGCAAAATCGCTAACAAGTAGACAATCTTGCCCAGATTCACGAAATAGCAAAAGTAGAGCTCGATTGACTCAAGCTAGGGTGCTCCATAATTGCAAACAAAGACATGGATGGATAGAGCACTACAAGATTAACAAAACATCCTTACTGATCATCCTCAAAAGAGGCACGGATCACTAGGAAACAACATGAACATATGGCATATTGAGATAAACAGATCAAGGACTTAGTGGAATTGCTAAGTCCCTGAAATCAGCATTAACGAATGCACCACTTTGCAAGCTTGTGCTAGTCACCACACACATCACAAAAATACATGGGTTGCACCTCTGGATAAGATGGCAAAACATATAACAAAACACATGTAGAGCTCAGGGGCATATCATGCACACAATAATCATGGCAAAAATGACAAATATCTAATTGGAGCAGCAGATCTGACAATTATCTCAAATAGCACTCTTCCAACAGCATTTCGGGCATCAAGATGAACTCAAATGAAAATGACGCAATGAGATGAAATGATGTGCTCTCTGAGCGAACATTTTGATATGCTATATGCCCAAAACGGAGCTACGGATGCAAGTTACGGCACGAACATAGCAATAAATAAACTGAGAACTTAGTGAAAAAAAGGTCCACCCCTAGGGTTTTTCAGATCTGGATCGGATCTCGCCGGAGCATGCAAAACGAGGTTGGCCGGAGGGGACTTGGAGGACGCCGGAGCTCGAAGGAGGCACGCCTGCCGGACTTGCCGGTCTTGGGGGCGGCGCGGACGACAGCGGGCGGCGCTCGGCGGCCGGGTGGCGGCGAGCTTGGCGGCGGGGCCCTGCCGGAGCGTGGCGCCGAGCCTCGCTGTGGTACGGGCGGTGTGGCAGAAGAGCGGCCGGCGAGGTGGCCGGCCTCGGGGAAGAGGCGGCGCGCTGCGAGGTGGAGGCGGCGGGGCGAAGTGGGCCTCGGGGGCCCCGAGCAGGCCTGGCGGGCCCGTGGCGCGGGAGGCGGCGATGTGGTCATGAGGGCGCCACGTGGCGACTGCTCGTTGGACGGCGGCGGCGGGCGGACACGTCCGGCGCCGTCCGGACGTGTCCGGTGGCGGCGGAGACGAATGGATCTAGGGTTAGGGGAGAGTGGAACCGCGAATTTCGGAGGATGGTCTTTATATAGAGGCAGAGGGAGCTAGGAGTGTCCAAATGAGGTGCGGTTTTCGGCCACGCGATCATGATCCAAAGCTCTAGATGATGGAGAGGGTTTTGATGGGTTTTGGGCCAACTTGGAGGGGTGTTGGGCTGCAACACACACGAGGCCTTCTCGGTCCCTTGGTTAACCGTTGGAGCATCAAACGAAGTCCAAATGGTACGAAACTTGACAGGAGGTCTTCCGGTAATAAACCAAGGCCGCTTGGAAAGTCTCGGTCCAATCCGGAAATTTTTAATCCCCACACATGAAAGAAAGGTAGAAATGACCACTGGAGGAGAACGGAGCGCCGGAATGCAAAACGGACAACGGGGAAAATGCTCGGATGCATGAGACGAACACGTATGCAAATGCAATGCACATGATGACATGATATGAGATGCATGACACCGACAACAACACACAGAGACAAAAACCCGAACCCGAGAAAATAAAATAACTTAAGGCCGGAAACGGCAAGAGTTGGATTACATATTGGGTAAATTACATCCGGGGTGTTACAACACTCCACCACTACGAAAGGATCTCGTCCCGAGATCTAGGACTTGAAGAACGCCGGGTATTCAGAACGGAGGTGATCCTCGCGTTCCCAGGTAGCTTCATGGTCGGAATGGTGTGACTACTTAACTTTGAGGAATTTGATTGACTTGTTGTGAGTCTTGCGTTCAGTCTCTTCAAGAATAGCAACGGGGTGCTCACAATAAGAGAGATCTTCTTGGAGCTCAATGTCCTCGAAGTTGACGGTGCGGTCAGGAGTCTTGAAGTACTTTCGGAGCTGAGAGACATGGAACACGTCATGCACATTTGCAAAGTTTGAAGGAAGCTCGAGTTGATAGGCGAGATCGCCTCTCTTGCTGACAATCTTGAAAGGTCCCACGTATCTAGGGGCAAGCTTCCCTTTGATACTGAAGCGACGGGTACCTTTCGTAGGAGAGACGCGGAGGTAAACATGATCTCCGATCTCGAAAGCCAAATCACAGTGCTTACTATCATAGTAGCTCTTCTGGCGGGATTGGGATGCTTTGAGGTTATCTCGAATGACTTTGCACATCTCCTCTGCCTCTGTGATTAAGTCATTTCCCAGAAGTTGACGTTCACCGATTTCAGACCAGTTGAGAGGGGTACGGCACTTCCTGCCATACAGAATTTCAAATGGGTCCTTGCCCGAACTTGCTTGAAAACTGTTGTTGTAGGAGAATTCAGCATAAGGAAGACAATCCTCCCACTTCATGCCGAAGCAGATCACACAAGCCCTGAGCATATCTTCAAGAATCTGATTGACACGCTCGACTTGACCGCTAGTTTGAGGATGGAAAGCTGTACTGAAGCGGATGTTGGTGCCCATGGCCTTCTGAAAAGAATCCCAAAACTTGGAGGTAAAGATGCTGCCACGGTCTGAAGAGATCACTTGTTGAATACCGTGCAGAGAGACAATTCGAGAGGTATAGAGCTCCGCTAATTGCGCTGCAGTGATTGACTCTTTGATAGGCAGAAAGTGAGCCACTTTAGTGAGTTTGTCGATGACAACGAATATAGCATCATTGCCACACTTGGACTTTGGAAACCCAGTCACGAAGTCCATCTCAATGTGGTCAAACTTCCATTCTGGAATGGCAAGAGGTTGGAGGAGACCAGCTGGCCTTTGGTGTTCTGCCTTCACTCTTCTACAGACATCACACTCATTCACGAACTGAGCAATCTCGTGCTTCATTCGAGTCCACCAATAAGCCTGCTTGAGGTCCTGATACATCTTCGTGCTCCCGGGGTGGATGGAGAGGAGAGAATTGTGAGCCTCATTCATGATCACTTTACGAAGGTCACCTTTGGGCACAACAATACGATCCTCGAAAAAGAGAGTATCCTTGTCATCAAGGCGGTAGCACTTGTACTTGGGTTGACTCTTGGCAATCCCAATCTTCACCTTTCTTCACCATAGCATCAAGAAGCTGAGCTTGGCGAATCTGGTCTTCCAAGGTAGGAGAGACTTGAAGGTTGGCGAGGAAACCTTGAGGAACAACTTGCAGATTAAGTTTGCGGAAAACTTCACAAAGCTCGGGTTGATAAGGCTTGAGAATAAGACTGTTGCAATAAGCCTTCCTGCTCAATGCGTCAGCAATCACATTGGCCTTGCCTGGAGTATACTCGATACTCGGATTATAATCTTGAATCATTTCGACCCATCGAGTCTGCCTGAGGTTGAGATTAGGCTGAGTGAAGATGTACTTGAGACTCTTGTGGTCAGTGAAGATGTCCACTTTTCATCCCAATAAGAGATGTCTCCAAGTCAAAAGAGAATGCACAACTGCCGCCAACTCAAGGTCATGAGTGGGGTAGTTCTTCTTGTTGGGCTTCAACTGGCGAGAGGTATAAGCCACAACTTTCTTTTCTTGCATCAACACTGCGCCAAGACCTTGGAGAGAGGCATCGCAAAAGACCTCATACAGTTTGGATTAATCAGGAGGAGTCAGAACTAGAGCAGTGACCAATTTCTCTTTCAAAGTGTTGAAAGCAATGTCACACTCCGGAGACCAAACGTACTTGACGTGCTTATGGAGAAGATTTGAGAGAGGCTTCGCGATCTTAGAAAAGTTTTCAACGAATCTTCGACAGTAGCTTGCGAGGCCGAGGAAGCTACGGAGTTGCTTCACGTTCTGAGGTGGTTCCCAATTCAAAATTGCAGACACCTTCTCAGGATTCACCGCAATGCCCTTGGCAAAGATGATATGACCAAGATAAAGAACCTCATCGAGCCAAAATTCGCACTTGGAGAACTTGGCATAGAGCTGGTGTTCCCTGAGCTTATCGAGTACCAAACTCAAGTGCTTGGCACGATCTTCCTTGTTCTTCGAAAAGACCAGAATGTCGTCGAGATAGACCAAAATGAAGTCATTGGTGTAGGCGTTGAAGATGAAGTTCATCATGCGAGAGAAAGTCGGAGCAGCATTGACGAGGCCAAAAGACATGACAGTGTATTCATATGAACCAAAGCTTGTACTGAAAGCCGTCTTGGGAATATCTTGCTCACGGATTCGAATCTGGGGATAACCCATACGGAGATCGAGCTTGGAGAATACTTGGGCACCTTTGAGTTGTTCGAACAACTCGTTAATGTTGGGAAGTGGGTATTTGTTCTTGATGGTCTTCTTGTTCAATGGACGGTAATCAACACAAAGTCGGTCCATTCCATCCTTCTTCTTCACAAAAATAACACCACAACCCCACGACGAAGAACTAGGTCGGATGAGACCCATTCCCTCTTGAACATCGAGTTGTTTCTTCAGCTCCTTCAACTCTTCAGGTCCGAGCTTGTAAGGACGCTTGCACACTGGTTCCGTGCCAGGCTCAAGATCGATGACGAATTCAACTGGCCGGTGCGGAGGCATTCCTGGAAGCTCTTCTAGAAAGACGTCTTGATATTCGCAAACAACTGGGATTTGCAAGATAGCATCCAGTTCACCCTTCTCATTGAGAGAAAACAGGCGGATTGTATTATCCCGAGCGGCAAAGACAACTACATCCTCAGACGAATGAGTCAATTGAATCCGCCTGGCAGCACAATCAAGCTGAGCCTTGTGCTTAGAAAGCCAATCGATCCCGAGAATAAGATCAATATCCGAGTTACCAAGAACCATTGGAGAAGCCAGAAACTTGAAATCACCCATCATGATAGAAATATCCGGAACCATCATACTAGAACTCAGACGCTTAGCCGGAGAGACGACTTGCATAGCTCTAGGTAATGCCTTAGTACTAAAATTGTTCTCCGATGCAAATGGGAATGACATGAAGGAATGCGATGCACCAGAGTCAAAAAGTACTTTTGCGGGAATATCATTAACAGGAAGGTTACCCATGATGACATCTGATGAGTCCTCCGCCTGAGCTGCATTCAGCATGTTGACCTTGGCGTGCTTGGGGTTATGCTTGACCACATCTGTACTTGTCGATCTCACAGGAGGAGGAGGACAAAGATGCCTCTGATTGAAGCACTTGTTGGCATAGTGACCCTTCTGTTGGCACTTGTTGCACGTGACCTCTGAAAGAGGACGGTGATACGGAGCACTCGATCTTGGAGCTTGAGACGAAGTCTTGTTCTGAAAGCCAGGGTTGGGTGGGTGGGAAGATCCACTGCCACCTTTGCTCTTCTGATACAGCTGACGGAACGGAGGAGGAGGAAGCCAATACTTCTGCTGCTTGGCCACTTGAGTAGAGGAAGAAGGAGTAGCATCTCTGACTCGCTTCTTGGAAGCATCACACCTCAGTTGAGCAGCCTCTTGCTTCAATGCCATGTTGTAGAACTCGTCATACCTCAAGGGCTCAAAGAGAACAAGAGCTAGCTGGCTTTCTTCTCTGAGACCACCCCTGAACTGGTATATCATGCTCTTCTCGTCAGGGACGTCCTGCTTAGCAAAGCGGGCGAGCTTCTGAAACAACTTGTTGTAGTCATAGACAGATAAAGAGCCTTGCTTCAGGTTGCGGAATTCCTCACGCTTGCTTTCAACCACGCTCTGAGGGATATGATGAGCTTTGAAGTCTTGACGGAATTCATCCCAGGTAATCACACGGCCTCCTCTTGAATCCTTGTACTGCTGGAACCATTCTGCAGCTTGGTCTTTGAGTTGGAAGGAAGCGAACTTGACAAAGTCCTCAGGCCTGACGTTACTGCACTCGAAATGCTTGAACAGATCCATGAGCCAATCGTCAGCATCAGTTACCTCAACACAATTGGTGAAAGTCTTTGGCCCGTTAGCAAGGAACTGGTTGAGTGTAGCAAAGTGATTCTGATTGTTGCCTTGGTTGCCTTGGTTCGCTTGATTGCGCTCTTGAAGAATTTGCATGATCAATTGTGTGTTTGCATTGGTTGCGGCCATCACAGCTTGCCATGCCTCCGGAGGAGGTGGAGGTGGTGGCGGATCCTGATTCTGATTCTGATTGGTGCTCTTAGCAGGAGCCATCCTGAAGAGGGTGACAACCATTAGCACATTGACAGATAAAATGAAGCTGAATCCAACGGGTTGAAATTGCAACATATAGTCTTCACATCCGTACATAAGAACGAATGCATTCCACTTGAAATGGTCACATATCCATAAATTGAGAAGCCACTTAGAATTTAGGTAGAGGAATAAATCAACAAGGTACGGATCAAGAACGAATACTCGGTAAGAAATCCCAATCTCAAACCAAATATCCGTGGAAGAAGAACTAGAGCTACAAGAATTCCCACCTATGAAACTCCCGAACCTTTCCGGTTATGCAATCAGGTGTTGGGGATACAGGGGAAGCAAAATATCTCACCCAAATCTAGCAAATCCTACATCCAACTGTATCCATCCTTCAACACATAACCGAGAAAAACTTCGGAAACCATCTACCTCAACCTTCGAAAAGCATCCGTTATACAAGTTATGGTGATAATCCCGAACTCCCGCCCCAGTAATGGGTGGCGTCGAGGTTATCTCACCAACGAACTGCATAAAAGAGATTTTCGATGTCGGCGTACTAAACTCAGGTATTCCAGAACTACAACAATAAAATTGTGATGACAACACCTCGGAGCTCAACTCCCCGGGACACTGCCACAACCCCTAAAGACAGGAGGCACCAAGAACAATGTTCTCGTCACAAAACCATCGAAACGATTCCAAGATACCCACGTGATCCTAAAAAAATTTAGTGAAATTTGAGAAGAGAAGAGTCAAAACTCTACGTCAGGATGCCTTACCAGAGCGATGAGGAGACTGGGGAGTAAAAAGAATTCCTAAACTCTCTGATATATAATTCCTAAATGACACAAAACATTTTTCCTGACACAACTCGGCCTCTAAAAAAACGATCAGTCAGTGGGGGCTCCTAAGATCGGGAAGGCTCTAATACCAACTTGTAACGCCCTCGATGCGGCTATATCTCCTACGTGTCGAGCCATGACTTAGAGGCATAACCGCATCGAAAGCAATGTCGCAAGTTAGGCAATCTTCACAACATCCCATGTAATATAGATAATAAAAGGGGAGATACATAGTTGGCTTACACTCGCCACGTCAATCAAAGTACATAAATAGCATTACATCAACCAACCACTCATGGCCCGACTACGGCGCCAAAATAAAAGATCAACCCAACATGCGACACGGTCCCGATCGCCCCAACTGGGCACCATTACTGATCATCAGGGAAAGACACATAGTAACGGCGTGAGTCCTCGTCGAACTCCCACTTGAGCTCAAGCGCGTCATCTGGAACGGAGTCATCAGGCCCTGCATCTGGTTTGGAAGTAATCTGTGAGCCACAGGGACTCAACAATCTCGCACCCTCGCGATCAAGACTATTTAAGCTTATAGGTAAGGCAAGGTACAATGTGTGGAGCTGCAGCAAGCGACTAGCATATATGGTGGCTAACCTTTTCGCAAGAGAGAGCGAGAAGAGAAGGCAAAGCGCGAACGAATAAATAGAGAACAAGCTGCGGCAAGCATTACTCCAACACCGTGATCACTTCCCGGACTCCGCCGAGAAGAGACCATCACGGTAACTCACACAGTTGATTCATTTTAATTAAGTTAAGGTTCAAGTTATCTACAACCGGACATTAACAAATTCCCATATGCCCATAACCGTGGGCACGGCTTTTGAAAGTTCAAATCCCTGCAGGGGAGTCCCAACTTAGCCCATGACAAGCTCTCACGGTCAACGAAGGAATAGACCTTCTCCTGAGACATTCCGATCAGACTCGGTATCCCGATTCTACAAGACACTTCGACATGTTAAAACAAATCTAGCAACACCGCCCGAATGTGCCGAAAAATCCCAATAGGAGCTGCACATATCTCGTTCTCAGGGCACACTCAGATGAGCGCTCCATACAACTAAAACCAAACCTCGAGTTTCCCAGAGGGGGTGCTGCACAGGACTCTAGTTCGGACCAACACTCAGAGGAGCACTGGCCCGAGGGGGTTTAAAATAAGATGACCCTCGGGCTCCGGAAACCCAAGGGAAAAAGAGACTAGGTGGCAAATGGTAAAACCAAGGTTGGGCATTGCTGGAAAAGCTTTAATCAAGGCGAACTATCAAGGGGTTCCCATTATCACCCAACTGCGTAAGGAACGCAAAATCCGGGAACATAACACTGATATGACGGAAACTAGGGCGGCAAGAGTGGAACAAAACACTAGGCGAGAGGCCGAGCCTTCCACCCTTTACCAAGTATATAGATGCATTAAGATAACAAGATAATATAATGATATCCCAACAAGTAAATAATGTTCCAACAAGGAACGCTCCAATCTTCACCTGCAACTAGCAACGCTATAAGAGGGGCTGAGCAAAGCGGTAACATAGCCAATCAACGGTTTGCTAGGACAGGTGGGTTAGAGGTTTTGACATGGCAATTTGGGAGGCATGATAAGCAAGTGGTAGGCATCGTAGCATAGGCATAGCAAAAGAGCGAGCATCTAGCAAAGCAAAGATAGAAGTGATTTCGAGGGTATGATCATCTTGCCTGCAAAGTTGTCAGAGTTGACTGGATCCTCGAAAGCAAACTCAACGGGCTCCTCGTTAGCGAACTCGTCTCCCGGCTCTACCCAAACAAGACAACAAGCAACAAGGACACAATCAACCACGTGCAAAGCTCAAACAACATGATGCAAACATGGTATGCTATGCGGGATGCGATATGTGATGCATATGCAAGATTTGACAAGGAATGAATGAACCTGGCATCAACTTGGAAATCCAAGTGTGCCACTGGAAAGGTGAGATGAAATCGCTTGAAAACGATATAAAGAACGCCGGAATCGGAGTCACGGTTTGGAAATGGCAAGCAATTCAAATATGGCACCGGTCTGCGATATACAGCAAGTAGCCATCTAAATGCAACAAGATGAACATGCTACAGACCCAAACATGGCATCAAAATACATGGCAGGGATCCATTCATGATGCTTAACAAAAGATGAACACTGAGCTACGGCCAATTCATCCATTAACAGGTTCAAACAAGCATGGCAAAAATGCATTTGGTAAACAGATTTCAGACTTAGTGAAATTAACACTTGTCTGGAATTTCAGATCAGGTAGCACACTTTGGAGCATGAAAACTATATGCTACAGGGCCTGAACATGGCAAAGTAAAGCATGGCATGGAGCTACTCAAAGAGCTTAACAAAAGTCCCTTAGTGACCTTGAGCCAAAAGGCATCAGAAAATACATTTGCAAGCATGTGAACATGGCAAAAACATAATCAGGTCACAGACTTAGTGAAAACTGGAACATGCAAAATCAGATATCAAGTAGGCATGTTTACGAGCTCGATGCACTCACTACAGAGCAAGTCATGACAATCTAAGGATACACCATCAAGAATACACATTATACAAGCTAGACATGGCAAGAACAATACACTGGTAGAAAAAGGGCATGTTGTCCCGGTTCGTAAGGGCCTTTTGTCCCGGTTCTGGCACCGGGACTAAAGGGTCGGTACTAATGCCCTGTCCCTTTAGTCCCGGTTCAATCCAGAACCGGGACAGATGGGCCTCCACGTGGCCTGTGCGCGGAGCCCAGGCAGGAGACCCTTTGGTCCCGGTTGGTGGCACCAACCGGGACCAATAGGCATCCACGCGTCAGCATTTCTGTGGCTGGGGTTTTTGTTTTTTTTTGAAAGGGGGGGGGGGTTTTGGGGGGTTAATTTAGGTGTTTCATATATTGTGTTAGCTAGCTATAATTAATAGAGAGAAGTGTCCTCTCTTATGTCCGTGCTTGGTCGACGCTACGTACTATACATATGTATAGAGAGGACTAGACACGCTAGCTAGCTAGTAAGCAAACGAAGGAAACAGAAGATCGTCATGAACATATATGCATACAGAGAGAAGTGATATCGACCACCTCTCCTTCTCCGAGAGATTGGTCGAACAACAAGTTCTCGTATATCTATCCGACACTACCGGCTACATATATACAATAATTATCTCTTACAAATATAATCATACGGATCACAGGTCCACATAGTATTCTCCGTCTTCAGGGATCACGTGGTCAAGAAAGAATGCCGCCAATTCCTCTTGAATTGCTCGCATGCGAGCTGGTGCTAGGAGTTCATCCCGCTTCCGAAACATCTAATTTAAAGAAGGGGTCAATACATATATATATATATGAATGAATGAAACTCAACACAAATGATGGTAATAAAATAAAATTGTGAATGTTGTTATTTACGTACTTCATATTGTTCGTCAGAGTACCCGCCCCGCTCACAGGTCGTGTGGCGGATGGACTCGCAGACGTAGTATCCACAGAAATCATTCCCTTGTTCCTGCCACAACCACTTTACAAGAAATAGAGGTCAATCAAACTGATAAGCAAGAATGCCAAATGGTATTGATGAAACTAGCGCTTGAATCACTAGTAGATGCGCGGAACATGCTACTATAGTACTTACTTTCGGGTGTCTAAATTGCAGCTCCTTCGGCAGTCCCGGAGCTTTTCTGGTGAATTTTCTCCAAACCCTGCCGGACAAAGAAAACAATTACTTGATATATCAGGAAATGAACAAAGTTGCTGATATGGTGGATAATGATCGATTTAACTTACTTCTCGAGTATTTGAGTCATGTCTGCATAGTCCGGGATCTTTTCGTCTTGAGTCTAGACGGTTACTAGTCCCTGCTCAAGCTTAATCTCTAGGAGAATATAGTGGAAACTGCACACGCATGCATAACTCATCAATTACATTACTATAACCTTGACTAATATATAAGGGAAACCGAATACGCACAAGACAGTAACACTCACTTGAAGTTGTAAGGAAAGAGTATTATATCTTTGTTTTCATTTATTACCAACGATCGTAGCAAGTTGGCCTCGGTAGCTGCGGCATGAAATTTAACCTGAGTTGCATCTATGAGATATGTGTTAATGAACCCAATATCACCGACTTGTCTTTTCTTCAATTCGGCGATCTTCAATCTGCATAATATAGTGAGGATGATTATAAATAAATGCAACGAAAGAGCTGAGCTATATAGAGAGACTTAATGACAGAAGTAGTACTACTTACAGACAGTAGCAGGCGACCGTTGTTTTATCGAGGGCCAATTGATTAAAAAACAGATAGAACTCCTCAAATGGAACAGGCAACAGTGCAATTCCAATGAGGTCATGCTCCTTTTTAACTTTCACATACAAAGTACTCCTCCCCCCAGAGTCTTGCAGATTTTCAAGTACCAATCATGCAATCTTCGCATCATCGTTGATAGAGATCTTTCATCTTTGACGAGAGGCTTCCCGTACTCGTATTTGTATCTGCACTCCATGGGTTCATAATGTACATCGTCGGGCAGGTAATCTGCAAGATTGCTATAACCGGGCACCATCCTCGGATCATTTCGACGTTGTGGCTAGGCACCTTGAGCGGGGGGCACGATTGCTTCGCTTGTTCGCCGAGCTGGGCAATTTGTTTCCCAGCTCGTCGTTCTTTCAGCCTTTGATCACTGACAGTACTTCCCGACCGCTCCGCTTCGGCAAATTCCTTTCCAATAATGCGCTCATAGTTTCCTTTCGGCGGAGACTTGGGTGGTTTTGTCAGGGCAGCCAGAGTGCGCTTCGCTTTCACCGGATCTACCTTCTCCTCCGGAAGTGGATGTCTCTGTAACATCCCAAATTTTCAATTTGGAATGTTATACATTAGGTCATCATGCACAGAGCTTGGGTGTTTTGTCAGGGCAGCCAGAGCACTTCGCTTTCACCGGATCTACCTTCTCCTCCGGAGGTGGATGTCTCTTTGCTTTCAACCCTTGAAACCAGTCATCCACTTCGGTTCGCGCGATCTTCGGCGTTCTCCTCCGGGGTCCTCTCGTATGGTAACTTCTCTTGGAGTCTTCAGAGAAGGACCGAATCTGTATGTCCTCCCGCCTCTGGCTGTACTGCTAGACGCCGGCGAGCAGACGGAGCGGTTGTCTTCTTTACTTGCTTACGAGGCGGAGGAGAAGGACTACGACGCGCCGGAGCAGCCGGAGCGGCGGCAGGTCTCTTCCGCCCTTGCTGACGAGGCGGAGAAGGAGGAGGCTGGCTGCTCGGGCGCGTCGGCGCAGGCGGAGAAGGAGGCGGAGTGCCGCCACGCGCTGGAGAAGGAGCCGGTCGAGTGCCCTGATCGTCACTCACCGGAGGAGGAGGCGGTGGAGGAGGCGGAGTGCCCTGACTCGCCGGAGGAGGAGGCGGTGGAGGAGGCGGAGTGCCCTGACTTGCCGGAGGAGGAGGAGGAGGCGGAGGCGTCCAGTTCGGAAGGTTGATGAGCTCCTTCCGCCATAGGCATGGAGTCTTCAGAGCAGACCCCAGCCTAGTCTCCCCTTCACCGGTAGGGTGGTCAAGCTGGAGGTCCTCAAATCCCTCCGTTATTTCATCCACCATCACCCTAGCATATCCTTCTGGAATCGGCCGGCAGTGAAAAGTTGCGCCGGGTTCAGTAGGATAAACAGAGCCAACAGCCGCCTTGACCTTCAAATTCATCCATTGCGTCATAAGGTGGCAATTTTGAGACTCTGTGACAGCATCCACGGGATAGCTGGAAGGAGCCGTAAAGGCATGCTCCGGCTGAAGCAGCTCGGTGGAAGCCATGCTGCTTCTCCGCTGAGATGGCGGGGTAGCTTCGGGGGAAGCTTCGGCAGTACGTTTGCTGCGATTTGCTTCTCGTTCCTCTATCGCTTGTACCCTTGCTTGCAGCGCCTGCATTTGGGTCTGCTGCACTTTTTTCCTCCTCTCATGGGATTTGTAACCGCCAGCATCCGGAAACCCAACCTTCCACGGAATGGAGCCTGGCGTGCCTCGTATCCGTCCAGGGTGCTCAGGTTTCCCGAGGGCCATTGTGAGCTCGTCGTTCTCT
This sequence comes from Triticum urartu, assembly GCF_003073215.2. Lineage (NCBI taxonomy): Eukaryota > Viridiplantae > Streptophyta > Magnoliopsida > Poales > Poaceae > Triticum > Triticum urartu. The sequence continues at coordinate 542,300,870 of NC_053023.1, forward strand.
TTGTCTGGAAAGAACGTCCCTTGCTGCGTTGCTTCGATATACTGCTGAAGCTTCCTGACTGGTATGTCCAGTTGATCGTTCGTCCAAATGCACTTCCCTGTTTAGGGGTCCAAGGTTCCGCCAGCCCCGAAGAACCAAGTCCGGCAACGTCTGGCCAGTTATTGTCTCTGGTTCGATCCCTTTATCAACTCAAGATCATTCTCAGTCTTGGCCCACTTAGGCGGGCTACGAGGTAGCCACCTAACCCCGTGCGATGGTGAATGCTTCTCTTCGCAGCATTTTGCTTGTTTGTCGCGAACATCTTCTTAGTCTTTTCCGATGTCTTGTGGGCCACAAATGCGGGCCAGTGATCTCTGATCTTCTCATATCTGCCCTTGAATTCTGGTGTCTCATTATTTTCGACAAACTTATTCAGCTCTTTCTTCCACCTCCTGAATAGTTCTGCCATCCTCTTAAGAGCAAAAGACTTGATTAATTGCTCTTTAACTGGGTTCTCTGGATTATCCTCTGGCGGTAGGGTGAAATTTGACTTCAGCTCAGTCCAAAGATCATTTTTCTGCATATCATTGACATAAGACACCTCAGGGTCTTCTGTAGCCGGCTTAAACCATTGCTGGATGCTGATCGGGATCTTGTCCCTAACCAGAACCCCGCACTGAGCAACAAATGCGTTCTTTGTTCGGATGGGTTCAATCGGTTGGCCGTCGGGCGCGATTGCTATGATCTCAAACCTTTCATCCGAGCTCAACTTTTTCTTCGGGCCTCGTCTCTTTACCGAAGTTGTGCTCGATCCGGAGGGCTAGAAAAAAGAACAAAGACTTAATTAATATGTGTACATACCAAAACAATGAATGCATCAATTAGCTAGTCAGCATCAGGCTTAACTAATATATATACCTGGCCGGACTCGGTTCGGTCACCGGAGCCGTCATCACGGTCTCCTTCTTGCACCGGCATTGGGTCACCGGAGCCGTCCTCATGTTCTTCTTCTTGCACCGGCATTAGGTCACCGTAGCCAGCTTCTTCACCCTCTCCTTCCAGACCATCGGTGTCGTTGAGAAACAACGAGACGGCATCACTTCCTTCTGCGATTATGTCCCTCAACAATCGCTTCTTTTGCTTCGTCTCGGGCGGTGTCCATAGTTTCTACAAATATTTACAACATGGCAATTATTATTCAAACATGACAGATGGATATATTAGTGGCAAACGTAGAACTAGCTACCTAATCATAGTAAGGAATCATATATATTAATTAGTGGCCTCGACGCTGCTTCTCTAGGGTTTGGGGTGGCCTCGACAATGCTTCAAGGGTTTGGGGTGGCCTCGAGAACGCTTCAAGGAGGGGGTAATATCGACCCCCCACGTGTTGAAGCTATCGGGAGGGGGTATATATCGACAACGACGACACTACATCTATGTCCCTCGACGACCCTCGTTCCCGATAAAAAAATAGGAAGAAGAAGAAAAAAAAGAGGAGAAGAAAGAATAGAGGAGAAGAACTCCTCTATTCTTTCTTCTCCTCTTTTTTTCTTCTTCCTCTTCTTTTTTTATCCTCTTCTTCCTCTCATGTTCGAGAGGATCGCCGAGGGGTCGGGAGGTTGCCTAGTGTCAAAGGATTCAACAAAACCATGTCTTCATCATTAGGCGAAAGTAACAGGTGCATGATGGTATGAAGCTCTCCAAAGTTATTTTGCAACGGAGTCCAAGATAGGATAATTCGCTTTTTGGTACAAAGTTCAGCAAGAACCTTCCAAATATCGTTATTTGCAAGGCCTTTGCTGAAATTCATACAAAAAGGCAAATTATCCTATCCAGGACACCATTCCAAAATAACTTTGGAGGACTTTGTCATGCCCTGGTTACTTCTGGCTATTGATGAAGCCATGGATTTCTTCAATACTTTGACACTAGGAAATCTCTCTCTCGACCACTCGGTGATCCTCGACCCCTCGAACCCACGACAACCCTGGAACCCTCAACCCCTCGGCAATCCTCTTCTTCCTCTCATGTTCGAGAGGATCGCCGAGGGGTCGGGAGGTTGCCTAGTGTCAAAGGATTCAACAAAACCATGTCTTCATCATTAGGCGAAAGTAACAGGTGCATGATGGTACGAAGCTCTCCAAAGTTATTTTGGAACGGAGTCCTAGATAGGATAATTCGCTTTTTGGTACAAAGTTCAGCAAGAACCTTCCAAATATCGTTATTTGGAAGGCCTTTGCTGAAATTCATACAAAAAGGCAAATTATCCTATCCGGGACACCATTCCAAAATAACTTTGGAGGACTTCGTCATGCCCTGGTTACTTCCGGCTAATGATGAAGCCATGGATTTCTTCAATACTTTGACACTAGGAAACCTCTCATATATATCCATCTATAGCCACATACATATATAAATGGAAAAAATGCTATGAACAAAAATACATATATACTTGGTAAATATTCTATGAAACATCGTTTCTCATATATATCAATGCATACATCCATGGATCATCATTGCTCATATATCCATAGTCATATATAAAAACTTTCTGCCTATGAACAAAAAACTTTGTATGAAAAAAAACATTTTTGACATATTTAGCACATTCTAAATTTTCCTAACTCTTTTACAACCACAAAAATTACTCCAACTTCATGACAGTACCCACACTCCATTTCACCAAAAACCTTCTGATCCATAGTTTAAATTTTTTAAATTTCATTCAAATGAAATTTGAACCAGATTCAAATTCCTTGCTGAAAACCTATTCTAAACCAATCAAAAAATTCTGAAATTTTGCCATCACCTTTGTCTTGCATCAGTACCTCACCACAAAAAATATCATAAATCCTAAAAATGCCCAAAGCCATCTAGCATTTGATCAAACACCCTCTATATGCACTGTTCATATCTGTAAAAAAATTCAGAAATTTCAGAAAAGTTTGCTGCTGCTCCACTCCTTCTCCTCTCCTCTCCTTCTCCTCTCCTTCTGCTCTTCAATGCGTCGGGGCCGGCGGCGACCATGGAGCAGGGGCAGAGAGCAAGGGCCGCACTCGATCGGGACCATGGGAAAGGGGGGGCTCACTTCGAGGGGGGCGGCGATGGCAGGAGTCCGGCGACGAGGAGGCGGGCTCGGGGCGGCACGCGGTGACGGGGGACGGCGCGCGGCCGGCGACAGGGACGAGGAGGGGTGGGCTCGGGGAGGCACGCAGCGACGGGGACGACGAGGACGGAGGGCTCGGGGATGCCGGCGATGAGGACAGCATGGGCTCGTGGAGGCGACGACGTTGGCGGCAGCGGCGTAGACGCGAGGTGGAGCAGCCTGACAGCGTCGTCAGCGGGGGAGGGGGGAACTGGCGATGCAAACTGAAAATTTTCACAAGTGTTTGTTATATAGTCCAAGCTTTAGTCCCGTTGGTGGCGTAAACCGGGACTAATTCCCCCTTTAGTCCCGGTTGGTGCCAGCAACCGGGACCAAAGGCCTCTTTTCAGCAGCCCAAAGGGCGGGAAGCGGCGGCCTTTGGTCCCGGTTGGTGGCACCAACCGGGACTAAAGAGGGGCATTGGTCACGGTTCGTGGCAGCCAACCGTGACCAATGCCCCCTTTAGTCCCGGTTGGTGCCACCAACCGGGACCAAAGGCCTTGTGCTGCCCGCGCCCAAATGTTTAGTCCCACCTCGCTAGTTGAGAGGGAGCCGCACCTGTTTATAAGGTGCGGTGCGCCTTCCCTCTGAGCTCCTCTCTAAAGCAGGCTTTCGGGCCTAACCGTGCAATGTGTGCCTATGGGCCTACTGGGCCTGAATCCTGGCCCATGGTAGGGTTTCTAGTCGTATTCAGGCCGTGGGTTCCCAGTAGGTGGCACTTTTTTTGTTTTTTTGTTTTTTTGTTTCTACTTACAACAAAATACTTTTTGTTGCTATATTTAATTTTTTTTCTAGTTTTTTGTTTTGTTTTCTGTATTATTTATTTTCTTTTTTTTGCTTTATTTTTTAATTCTTTTTGCTTTTAGGTCAGCAAAATATAAACTTTCTGTTGCTTTATTTATTTTATTTTGTTTCTACTTACAACAAAATACTTATTGTTGCTATTTTTCCAGTTTTTTTGTTTTGTTTTCTGCATTATTTATTTTCTTTTGTTTTTTGCTTTATTTTTTTATTCTTTTTGCTTTTAGTTTTAGAAAAATTATAAACTTTCTGTTAGTGCCATTAGTTTTCAAATTTCAAAACACTTTTTTAGTTTTTTTGTTTTCTTTGTTGCTTTATTTATTTTATTTTGTGATTAACTTTACTATAAAAATAATTTTTTTCCTGTTTTTTGATTTGTTTTTTGCATTATTTATTTTCTTTTGTTTTTTGCTTTAATTTTTAATTCTGTTTGCTTTTAGGTTAGCAAAATTATAAACTTTCTGTTAGTGCCATTAGTTTTAGAAAAATTATAAACTTTCTGTTAGTGCCATTAGTTTTCAAATTTGAATAGTTAAAATTTGAATTCTTTGAAAATTGTTTGAATCACAAGTTTGTGATTAACTTACTAAAAAAATGAGAATAGATGCGCTTATAGAGAAAATTCAACCTAAATTCCTAGTAAATTTCTATGAATTTTATAGAAATTCACTATGAATTTAGGTTAAACTTTTCTGTATTAGGGCATCTATTTTCACTTTGAGAGGAGCTCACAAGAGAGGGAAGGGCTTATAAACCGGTGTGAGCCCCCTTCGGTTGGTGAGGTGGGAGTAAACTCTGCCCGCAACGAGGACCAACCCTTTAGTCCCGGTTTGTGGCACAAACCGGGACTAATGGTCATGGGCCAGGGGCGAGGAGCAAAAATTATAAACTTTCTGTTAGTGCCATTAGTTTTAGAAAGTTGAAAGTTGAAAGTTGGCATGGGCCAGGGACTAATGGTCATGGTATTATGAGGGCCGAACCATAAGACATGAAAGCATTTCAAATGAACTCTGAAAAAGTTGAAAGTTGGGATGGTATCATAATTTCACCCACATAGCATGTGCATGTACAAAACAGACAATGGTAGCATGTTCGTGTGTTACAAAGTTGGCATGGTATCATCATAATAGTTGTGGGAGAAAGTCTTCATTTTTTCTTCGCTTGTGTCATTTGCTTATTGCGCCGTAACCATGGATAATCTTCATTGTTTATCAGGATGCGTGGGTCAGCCTTGACATTGAAGGGAGGAATTTCATGAAACTTTTCATAATCTTCAGACATGTCTGTCTTGCCGTCCACTCCCAGGATGTCCCTTTTTCCTAAAAGAACTATGTGGCGCTTTGGCTCATCGTATGATGTACTCGCTTCCTTATCTTTTCTTTTTCTCGGTTTGGTAGACATGTCCTTCACATAGATAACCTGTGCCACATCATTGGCTAGGATGAACGGTTCGTCAGTGTACCCAAGATTTTTCAGATCCCAATCAGGTGTTGGGGATATAGGGGAAGCATAATATCTCACCCAAATCTAGCAAATCCTACATCCAGCTGTATCCATCCTTCAACACATAACCGAGAAAACTTCGGAAACCATCTACCTCAACCTTCGAAAAGCATCCGTTATACAAGTTATGGCAATACTCCCGAACTCCCGCCCCAGTACTGGGTGGCGTCGAGGTTATCTCACCAACGAACTGCATAAAAGAGATTTTCGATGTCGGCGTACTAAACTCAGGTATTCCAGAACTGCAACGATAAAATTGTGACGACAACACCTCGGAGCTCAACTCCCCGGGACACTGCCACAACCCCTAAAGACAGGAGGCACCAAGAACAATGTTCTCGTCACAAAACCATCGGAACGATTCCAAGATACCCGCGTGATCCTAATTTTTTTTTGTGAAATTTGAGAAGAGAAGAGTCAAAACTCTACGTCAGGATGCCTTACCAGAGCGATGAGGAGACTGGGGAGTAAAAAGAATTCCTAAACTCTCCGATATATAATTCCTAAATGACTCAAAACATTTTTCTAGACTCAACTCGGCTGCTAAAAACGATCAAGCAATGGGGCTCCTAAGGTCGGGGAAGGCTCTGATTACCAACTTGTAACGCCCTCGATGCGGCTATATCTCCCACGTGTCGAGCACGACTTAGAGGCATAACCGCATTGAAAGCAATGTCGCAAGTTAGGCAATCTTCAACATCCCATGTAATATAGATAATAAAAGGGGAGATAACATAGTTGGCTTACACTCGCCACGTCAATCAAAGTACATAAAATAGCATTACACATCAAACACTCATGGCCCGACTACAGCGCCAAAATAAAAGATAAACCAAACATGCGACACGGCCCGATCACCCCAACTGGGAACCACTAACTGATCATCAGGGAAAGACACATAGTAAACAATGGGAAGCTCATCGAACTCCCTTGCTCATGCGCGTCATCTGGAACGGAATCATCGGCCTGCAATCTGGTTGGAAGTAAACTGTGAGCACAGGGACTCAGCAACCTCGCACCCTCGATCAAGACTATTTAAGTTTAATAGGTAAGGCAAGGTAAAATATGGAGCTGCAGCAAGCGACTAGCATGTATGGTGGCTAACCTGTTCGCAAAAAAGAGCGAGAAGAGAGGGCAAAGCGCGAACGAATAACTAGAGAACATCCTGCGGCAGGCATTACTCCAACACCATGTTCGCTTCCCGGACTCCGCCCAAGAAGAGACCATCGCGGTAACTCACACAGTTGATTCATTCAATTAAGTTAAGGTTCAAGTTATCTACAACCGGACATTAACAAATTCCCATCTGCCCATAACCGCAGGCACGGCTTTCGAAAGTTCAAATCCCTGCAGGGGAGTCCCAACTTAGCCCATGACAAGCTCTCACGGTCAACAAAGGAATAGAGCCTCCTCCGAGACATTCCGATCAGACTCGCATCCCGGTTCTACAAGACACTTCGACAAGTTAAAACAAATCCAGCAACACCACCCGCTGTGCTGACAAATCCCGATAGGAGCTGCACATATCTCGTTCTTAGGGCACACCGGATAAGCTAAGCGTACGTAAGCCAACATAACCCAAGTTGCCAAGGGACGGCCCCGCACGGTGCTCTCGGTTGGACCAACACTTAGAGAAGCACTGGCCCGGGGTTTAAAATAAAGATGACCCTTGAGTCCGCGAAACCCAAGGGAAAAAGGCTAGGTGGCAAATGGTAAAACCAAGGTTGGGCATTGCTGGAAAAGCTTTAATCAAGGCGAACTATCAAGGGGTTCCCATTATACCCAACCGCGTAAGGAACGCAAAATCCGGGAACATAACACCGATATGACGGAAACTAGGGCGGCAAGAGTGGAACAAAACACTAGGCGAGAGGCCGAGCCTTCCACCCTTTACCAAGTATATAGATGCATTAAGATAACATAGAAATATAATGATATCCCAACAAGTAAATAAATGTTCCAACAAGGAACGGTCTCCAATCTTCACCTGCAACTAGCAACGCTATAAGAGGGGCTGAGCAAAGCGGTAACATAGCCAATCAACGGTTTGCTAGGACATGGTGGGTTAGAGGTTTGACATGGAAATTTGGGAGGCATTTAGCAAGTGGTAGGCATCGTAGCATAGGCATAGCAAAAGAGCGAGCATCTAGCAAAGCAAAGATAGTAGTGATTTCGAGGGTATGATCATCTTGCCTGCAAAGTTGTCAGAGTTGACTGGATCCTCGAAAGCAAACTCAACGGGCTCCTCGTTAGCGAACTCGTCTCCCGGCTCTACCCAAACAAGACAAACAAGCAACAAGGACACAATCAACCACGTGCAAAGCTCAAACAATATGATGCAAACATGGTATGCTATGCGGGATGCGATATGCGATGCATATGCAAGATTTGACAAAGGAATGAATGAACCTGGCCTCAAATGGAAATCCAAGTGTGCCACTGGAAAGGTGAGATGAAATCGCTTGAAAACGATATAAAGATCGCCGGAATCGGAGTCACAGTTTGTAAATGGCAAGCAATTCAAATATGGCACCGGTCTGCGATATACAGCAAGTAGCCATCTAAATGCAACAAGATGAACATGCTACAGCACCCAAACATGGCAAAAAAATACATGGTAGGGATCCATTCATGATGCTTAACAAAAGATGAACACTGAGCTATGGCTAATTCATCCATTAACAGGTTCAAACAAGCATGGCAAAAATGCATTTGGTAAACAGATTTCAGACTTGGTGAAATTAACACTTGTCTGGAATCTCAGATCAGGTAGCACACTTTGGAGCATGAAAACTATATGCAACAGGACCTGAACATGGCAAAGTAAAGCATGGCATGGAACTACTCAAGGAGCTTAACAAAAGTCCCTTAGTGACCTTGAGCCAAAAGAGATCAGAAAATACATTTGCAAGCATGTGAACATGGCAAAAACATAATCAGATCACAGACTTAGTGAAAAACTGGAGCATGCAAAATCAGATATCAAGTAGGCATGTTTACGAGCTCGATGCACTCACTACAGAGCAAGTCATGACAATCTAAGCATACACCCATCAAGAAAATACATTATACAAGCTAGACATGGCAAGAACAATAACACATGGCAAGAACAATAACATAGGATGCACGGATCAACTACAACATCCTCGGCAAAATCGCTAACAAGTAGACAATCTGCCCAGATTCACGAAATGACAAAAGTAGAGCTCGATTGACTCAAGCTAGGTTCCTCCATAATTGCAAACAAAGACATGGATGGATAGAGCACTAAAACATTAACAAAACATCCTTACTGATCATCCTCAAAAGAGGCACGGATCACTAGGAAACAACATGAACATATGGCATATTGAAATAAACAGATCAAGGACTTAGTGGAAATGCTAAGTCCCTGAAATCAGCATTAACGAATGCTCCACTTTGCAAGCTTGTGCTAGTCACTACACACATCCCAAAAATGCATGGGTTGCACCTCTGGAAAGATGGCGAAACATATAACAAAACACATGTAGAGCTCAGGGGCATATCATGCACACAATAATCATGGCAAAAATGACAAATATCTAATTGGAGCAGCAGATCTGACAATTATCTCAAATAGCACTCTTCCAACAGCATTTCGGGCATCAAGATGAACACAAATGAAAATGATGCAATGAGACGAAATGATGTCCTCTCTGAGGCGAACATTTTGATATGCTATATGCCCAAAACAGAGCTACGGTTGCGGAGTTATCACAGGTCAAAGTATGCAAAATAAACTGAGAACTTAGTGAAAAAAAAGGTCAACCCCTAGGGTTTTTCAGATCTGGATCGGATCTCGCCGGAGCATGCAAAATGAGGTTGGCCGGAGGGGACTTGGAGGACGTCGGAGCTCGAAGGAGGCACGCCGGCCGAACTTGCCGGTCTTGGGGGCGGCACGGACGACGACGGGCGGCGCTCGGCGGCCGGGTAGCGGCGAGCTTGGTGGCGGGGCCCTGTCGGAGCGCGGCGCCGAGCCTCGCCGGGGTACGGGCGGTGCGGCGGAGGAGCGGCCGGCGAGGTGGCCGGCCTCGGGGAAGAGGCGGCGCGCCGCGAGGTGGAGGCGGCGGGGCAAAGTGGGCCTCGGGGGCCCCGAGCGGGCCTGGCGGGCCCGCGGCGCGGGAGGCGGCGATGTGGTCACGGGGGCGCCATGTGGCGACTGCAAGTTGGTCGGCGGCGGTGGGCGGACACGTTCGGCGCCGTCCGGACGTGTCCGGTGGCGGCGGAGAGGAATGAATCTAGGGTTAGGGGAGAGCGGAACCGCGAATTTCGGAGGGTGGTCTTTATATAGAGGTAGAGGGAGCTAGGAGTGTCCAAATGAGGTGCGGTTTTCGGCCACGCGATCGTGATCGAACGCTCTAGATGATGGAGAGGGTTTTGGTGGGTTTTGGGCCAACTTGGAGGGGTGTTGGGCTGCAACACACACGAGGCCTTCTCGGTCCCTCGGTTAACCGGTAGTAAACCAAGGCCTCTTGGCAAGTCTCGGTCCAATCCGAAAATGTTTAATCCACCCACACGAAAGAAAGGTAGAAATGACCACCGGAGGAGAACGGAGCGCCGGAATGCAAAACGGACAACGAGGAAAATGCTCGGATGCATGAGACGAACATGTATGCAAATGCAATGCACATGATGGCATGATATGAGATGCATGACACTGACAACAACACACGGAGACAAAAACCCGAACCCGAGAAAATAAAATAACTTAAGGCCGGAAACGGCAAGAGTTGGATTACATATTGGGTAAATTACATCCAGGGTGTTACAGGCGAATAAATCCTTGTGCCTGCAATTCTCTTATCTGCTTCTTCAATTCTTCTAACTCTTGAGGAGGCATTCTATATGGTCTCTTTGCAATAGGTCCAGTGCCTGGTATTAAATCAATCAGAAACTCAATATCTCTATCTGGTGGCATACCTGACAACTCCTCTGGAAACACATCTGGATAATCCCTCACAACTGGCACCTCTTCCAAGCTACCCCCCTTAAGAGAGTTCACCTGCACCTGGTTACGCTTATACTTACACACATATTTGATCCTCTTCCCTCCTGGTGCACTGAGAGTGATAGATCGAGTGGCACAATCAATACGACCTTTATATAACTGCAACCAATCCATACCCAAAATAATATCCAGACCTTGTGACTTCAATATAATCAAATCGATAGGAAAATCATGCTTTCCAACGGACAAAGTCAACTGATGACAACCAACACCTTCTATCATCTCAGCTCCTGGGGAACTCACTCTAATAGGCATACTAAGTGTTTTGGTTGGCAATCCATGTCTATCAACAAATACCCTCGAAATAATGAATGCGATGCACCCGTATCAAAAAGAACAACTACAGGTACTGAATTAATCAAGAACTTACCAATCACTGCATCAGGTTCATTATAGACCTCCTCAACATTAAGATGGTTGACATGACCCTTCTGAAAAGGGTTTGGCTTGCTGGATCCTGAGTTCTTCACCCCGGGGCAATCTGTGGCATAGTACCCCATAGCCTTACACCTGAAGCACTGCACCTGACTCAAATCCCTTGGCGCACATGTAACCTGGTGGTTCTGGTTATTGTTCCCTCCATTGCCACTACCATTACCATTACCTCTGCCATTGCCATTGTTACTCTTGTGCCCATTATGATGATGGTGGCCATTATGGTTGTGGCCATTCCCTCCATGATGATTATGCCCATTACCTCCATGATGATTATGCACATTACCTCCATTACCATGATATGAAGTGCGTGGCTTCTGTTGTGGTCCTGAATTATACTTATTATTGTTGTTGTACTTCCTCTTGCGATTCTCTATGGCCTGTTGCTTTCCCTCCAGCACAATAGCCTTATCAATCAGGTCCTGTCAATTCCTAAAAGTGGCCACTATCAACTGAAGGATCAACTCATCATTAAGGCCCTCCAAGAATTTCTCTTGCCTAGCTGCATCAGTGTTAACATCACTAGGAGCATAACGTGAAAGATTATTAAATTCCTCCACATACGCATTAACTGTGCGACCTCCCTGGCGCAAACTGCGAAACTCCTTCTTTTTCAGACTCATAGCACCAGCAGACACATGTGCAGCACGTAAAGCATCCTGAAACTGAGGCCATGTGATAGTAGCAATGGGATAAGTGACCAAGTATTTGTCCCACCAAGCTGCAGCAGGACCCTCCAACAAATGTGAGGCAAACCTCACCCTCTATGCATCAGTGCATCCAACCGTCTCCAGGTTCCTATTGACTGCACGGAGCCAGTCATGAGCCACAATAGGTTCAGGGGAACTGGAAAACCTCTAAGGATTCAACCTCAAGAACCTGGTAAGCATATCCACAGGTGGCGGTGGCGGCGGATTGTTGTTGTTATTGTTGTTGTTCTGGTTCTGAGTAAGCAACTGGATCAACTGGGCCTGTCCCTCAATAACCTGTTGTATGTATGGTGGTACTCCATTGCCATTGTTGTCCCCTCCTGCAGTATTGCGTCTAGTATCACGCCTCGGCGGCATCTGGTGGTCAAGCATAGAAGAGTTGTAGATATAATAGGGCCAAGGCTATGTATATATAAATATATTCTACCCATATGCATATTATGATCAAGCCAACAAAACACAACAACGAATAACA
>NC_053023.1:542314065-542430986 GCF_003073215.2 Triticum urartu
CATGATCCTTTATCCTAACAGGGAAAGGTGGTTTCTCAACATAAGAAGTAGGAACAATAGGATCATTATAAGTAATAGTCTTTTATTCAACTTTAATAGGTGCAGCTACTTTTACTTCTATGGGAGGATGATATTTAAACCACTTCTCCTTGGGGAGATCAACATAAGCAGCAAAAGATTCACAGAAAGAAGCTACTATCCCAGAGTCAAGTCCATATTTAGTGCTAAATTTATCGAAAATATCGGTATCCATAAAAGATTTAACACAATCAAAACTAGGTGTCATACCTGACTCCTTACCATTGTCGAGGTCCCAATCTTCGGAGTTGTGTTTAATTCTTTCCAATAAATCCCGTTTGAATTCAATAGTCTTCATCATAAAAGAGCTAGCACAACAAGTATCAAGCATGGTGCGATTATTATCAGAAAGTCGACCATAAATTTTTTGAATAATCATTTCTCTTGAGAGTTCATGATTGGTGCATGAATATAACATTGATTTAAGCCTCGCGATGCTTTCTCCTTCGCGAGGCCAGAAATTATATATATAATTGCGATCACGATGAACAAGATGTATAGGATAAAACTTTTGATGAAATTCCAATTTCAATCGTTTGTAGTTCCAAGACTCCATATCATCACATAGCATATACCATGTCAATGCATCTCCCCTCAAAGATAAAGGGAATACCTTCTCCTTAACAACATCTCAGGGTACACTTGCAAGCTTAAATAATCCACAAACTTCATCCACATATATTAGATGTTCATTAGGATGTTTTGTTCCATCTCCTAAAAAAGGATTAGCTAGCAGTTTTTCTACCATACCCAAAGGAATGTCAAAGCAAGCATTTTCATTTTCAGTAGGTTCAGTAGGTTGAGGAGCAACTCTTTTCTCTACTGGTCGGGGTGAAGATACTTTCCATAGTAACAAGTGACAGTAAATTTCAGCACACTATATAAAATTTTCCTTACCAAATTCCACCCACCAAAGGCACTTCACTCCCCGGCAACGGCGCCAGAAAAGAGTCTTTATGACCCACAAGTATAGGGGATCTATCATAGTCCTTTCGATAAGTAAGAGTGTTGAACCCAATGAGGAGCAGAAGGAAATGATAAGCGGTTTCCAGCAATGTATTCTCTGCATGTACTGTAATAAGTGGTAACAGATAGTTTTGTGATAAGATAATTGTAATGAGCAACAAGTAACAAAAGTAAATAAGGTGCAGCAAGGTGGCCCAATCCTTTTTGTAGCAAAGGACAAGCCTGGACAAACTCTTATATGGTGTAAAGCGCTCCCGAGGACACATGGGAATATCGTCAAGCTAGTTTTCATCACGCTCATATGATTCGCGTTTGGTACTTTGATAATTTGGTATGTGGGTGGACCGGTGCTTGGGTACTGCCCTTACTTGGACAAACATCCCACTTATGATTAACCTCTATTGCAAGCATCCGCAAATACAACAAAAGTATTAAGGTAAACCTAACCATAGCATGAAACATATGGATCCAAATCAGCCCCTTATGAAGCAACGCATAAACTAGGGTTTAAGCTTCTGTCACTCTAGCAACCCATCATCTACTTATTACTTCCCAATGCCTTCCTCTAGGCCCAAACAATGGTGAAGTGTCATGTAGTCGACGTTCACATAACACCACTAGAGGAGAGACAACATACATCTCATCAAAATATCGAACGAATACCAAATTCACATGACTACTAATAGCAAGACTTCTCCCATGTCCTCAGGAACAAAAGTAACTACTCACAAAGTATAAACATGTTCATAATCATAGGGGTATTAATGTGCATATAGGATCTGAACATATGATCTTCCACCAATTAAACCAGCTAGCATCAACTACAAGGAGTAATTAACACTACTAGCAACCTACTAGCACCAATCCCGGACTTGGAGACAAGAATTGGATACAAGAGATGAACTAGGGTTTTGAGATGAGATGGTGCTGATGAAGATGTTGATAGAGATTGCCCTCTCCCGATGAGAGGAGCATTGATGATGACGATGGCGATGATTTCCCCCTCCGGGAGGGAAGTTTCCCTGGCAGAACAACCCCGCCAGAACTCTAGATTGGTTCCGCCAAAGTTCCGCCTCGTGGCGGCGGAGTTTCATCCGAGAAGATGGCTTATGATTTTTTCCCATTGAAAGAGTCCATAAAGCAGAAGATGGTCACCGGAGGGCCACCAGGGGGCCCACGAGGTAGGGGGCGCGCCCCCACCCTCATGGGCAGGGTGTGGCCCCCTGGTGAAGTTCTTGTGCTCAATGTTTTTTATATATTTGGAAAACATCATCCGTGAAGTTTCAGGCCTTTTGGAACTGTACATAATGGGTCTCTAATATTTGCTCCTTTTCCAGCCAGAATCCCAGCTGCTGGCATTCTCCCTCTTTATGTAAACCTTGTAAAATAAGAGAGAATAGGCATAAGTATTGTGACATAATGTGTAATAACAGCCCATAATGCAATAAATATTGATATAAAAGCATGATGCAAAATGGACATATCAATCATCCAAAGTCAAGCTGGGTTAATCGAAACCACATATATGCTTCAGATATGAACAAAAAGGTCTCAAGAAAAAACCAAAGATTGTTTTTTTAAACTTAAGCCAAATAGAAAGAAAAAAATTGAGGCTTCTGATTCGAATACGATCAGTAAAATGGTCCAAAGGGGTTAAGCTAGGATCCGAATACGATCATGTAGCCCCCAGTGGCTTTGGCGTTGCACCGATCAAGAGGGTACCGACAGCTATGTTCTCTTTGGTTCGAAAACCTATGTTTGAACAGGAAGCCCCCAAATGACCTTGAGAGTTTTTTAACGACTCGGATTCAAATACGATCAAAGTCGGACCTAAAAGGTGTTAAGCTATGATTCGAATATGATCAAGAACCCCCTAGTGAGTTTGGCATTGTGCCGGTCAAGAGGGTACCGAAAGCTATGTTCTCTTTGGTTCGAATATGACCTATGTTTGAACAAGGAGCCCCCAAATGACCTGTAAATGTGGCTATGAGCCGGATCAAAGGGTAATCATAGCTTAGCTCAATAAGCCGGTAGCCCCCAAGTGATATATTTCTGAGCTGTGCTCGTCGGGTGCCTATGTTTGAGTTGTGTTGTGCAACAAACTCTCTTTGGTCCCTGTAAATTTTTCTGAAAACTCGAACTTGCGAGAGATGAATTCTTTTTAAACCGGAATTTCAAACCGGATATTTAGAGCTTCAAAGCTTTGTGGGAGACAGGTTTACCTTGAGCCGGATTGTAAACCGAAGCATTATTGTGAGCCGGAAATTTTCTGATGGCCTTTACATTTTTACCAATATGGTGGTAGCCTCTGGGACCGGGTTATCTTCCCTCTAATGATCCGGAGTTCTTGAGCCTGCTAAAACTAGCAAGATTTGTTGAGTCATGTCATCATAGCCACCGAGTCTTAAGACGACTCGAGGAGTTGTCTTGAGATTCTCCATATTTGACCATGATATAAACCGGTATGAGTCATTCAATGGCTCAGTGATATAACAATCCCTTTTGCAGGAGACAACTTGTCCTGCATTAGAAAACTTGCAAGCCAGAGTAATTGCTCCTTTAAGGAAAGCAATATGTAATATAAAAATATACTGGATGGATTTCACTTGATGCGTCAGGTCAGTAATTATCACCGCGGAGTTGATGATCACCGGGTGAAGCTGAAAATAATCACGGTCGAGTTGGCCGCGGGAGCAGGCAGATGAGTTGGCTGCGGCATTGTAAACCGGCACGGGCGGGAGAATCAGCCACGGGGGCGGACAACAAGTCAATCGCGCGTGTTCATGTAGCGGGGGTGGCAACCTACGCAGGATGAGTGCTAGTGCAAAAATAATATTTGCTCACGCCCCTTTCGCTACACCTTTTTGTAAGGAACAATGGTCCTGTGAAAAAATATCATAGACCAAGTAATTGTTCTTTGTAAAAACAATATGTGTTAAGAAAATAATATTTAGATGAATATCACCTGATTTGTACGGATGACGGATGATCCCTTCAATCGCGACAGAGGAGGCTCAGGCAGACCAGCGACTCAAAATAGTCCCGGTGGTTCAGGCAGACCGGCAACTCCCGGTGGCTCAACACATTAGAGGCGGCTTGCGGCCCCGACGGCTCTCACACCTCCAAGTTAGTAACTCCACACACTTCATGGCTGATTTTTTTATAGCTTCACCTGCAACCAAGTGATTCTGTAGGGCTGTTTTTGAGCGGATGCAGCAATGGATTTTTAATAATACCAACTTGTACCAGATGGTCACGTGAGCAAAGAGTACTCAATCAGTACTAGTCCTTGAAATCTTTCACATGAATAGTGGCAAGAGTGTTTGACGTAACTTGTTTCTACCCCATTGTTTTCCTTGTCTCTACTTGCATGTGTAGCAGACTGAATAACAACGACGTAGTGATAATGCAGTCCACAGCCTTAGGATTCATCCTGGTGCCGACTAGGCACAGTTTTAACAGCAGCAAAGTTTGAAGCGCGGAGCAGGGTTGCTCGACGGCGGCTCGCAGCAGTCGCAGGCGACTCAAGACTGAGGCGAGACTCGGCAGGTGACTTGTAGCTGAAGATGAGGCGAGGCGCAAGAGCGAGAGGAGCCGATGGCCATGCAGGATGGAGGCAACTTGGCAGGGCTCCGAGCCCACTGGCGCGCGGGCGCAGAGACCAGCAGCGGCAGCTGGCAGAGGCCAGGCAGGCCGGGCTGCATGCAGTAGATGCGGGCCGGCTCACAGGCATCGCATAAAGGCGACGGGCCTGTGCCACGTCGGCAGGGCCGGCTCAGCAATAACGCAAGTAAGCAACGACGACTCACATACAGGGGTGTTGAACGTGGTTCAGGCGCGCGGGCGAAGCCAACCAGGCACGGATAGAAGCCAACCAGGTTCGAACGCGGCAGCTGAGGGAGTCCTGGATTAGGGGGTGTCCGGATGGCCGGACTATACCTTTGGCCGGACTCCTGGACTATGAAGATACAAGATTGAAGACTTCGTCCCGCGTCCGGAAGGGACTTTCCTTGGCGTGGAAGGCAAGCTTGGCGATACGGATATGTAGATCTCCTACCATTGTAACCGACTCTGTGTAACCCTAGCCCTCTCCGGTGTCTACATAAACCGAAGAGTTTTAGTCTGTAGGACGAACAACAATCATACCATAGGCTAGTTTTTAGGGTTTAGCCTCTCTGATCTCGTGGTAGATGTACTCTTGTACTACCCATATCATCAATATTAATCAAGCAGGACGTAGGGTTTTACCTCCATCAAGAGGGCCCGAACCTGGGTAAAACATCATGTCCCCTGCCTCCTGTTACCATCCGACCTAGACGCACCGTTCGGGACCCCCTACCTGAGATCCGCCGGTTTTGACACCGACATTGGTGCTTTCATTGAGAGTTCCTCTATGTCGTCACTTTTAGGCCCGATGGCTTCTCCGATCATCAACAGCGATGCGATCCAGGGTGAGAATTTTCTCCCCGGACAGGTCTTCGTATTCGGCAGCTTGGCACTACGGGCCAATTCGCTTGGTCATCTGGAGCATATCGAAAGCTACGCCCCTGGCCATCAGGTCAGATTTGGTAGTTTGAACTACACGGACGACATCCGCAGAGACTTGATCTTCGACGGATTCGAGCCACAGCCGAGCGCGCCGCACTGTCATGATGGGCATGATTTAGCTCTGCCGCCGAACAGTGCCCTCGAGGCCGCACCCGTGTCCGCTCCGACCCCTAGCTCGGAGCCGATCACACCAACCGAGGATGGGTGGTTAGACACCGCCTTGGGGGATGCAATCTCTACAGCGATCGATCCGAACACCAGCCCTATTCTCTGCGAAGCCCATGACTCCAAGGAGCCGGACTCCTCTCCGGGCTCCGAGCCCTCTACGCCCCGATCGATCAAACCCGATTGGGCGCCGATCATGGAGTTCACCGCCGCGGACATCTTTCGGCACTCGCCCTTCGGTGATATTCTGAATTCACTAAAGTCTCTCTCTCTGTCAGGAGAGCCCTGGCCGGACTATGGTCGGCAAGGTTTGGATGCGGATGATGAAGAAATTCAAAGCCCACCCACCACCCACTTCGTAGCCACTGTCGATGATTTAACCGACATGCTCGACTTCGACTCTGAAGACATCAACGGTATGGTTGCCGATGCAGGAGGCGATCAAGAACCAGCGCCTATAGGGCACTGGAAAGCCACCTCGTCATATGATATATACATGGTGGACACCCCAAAAGAAGGCAATGGCGGTGGAACAGCGGAGGATGTCCCCTCCAAGAAGCAGCCTAAGCGCCGGCATCAGCGGCGCCGCTCTAAATCCCACGAAAAAAATGGTGATTCCGGCACGGGGGATAATAACACCCTGGACAGTCGCGAAGACAACCACCTCTAGCAAGATTCAGCACATGAGGATAGAGAAGCCAGCCCTCATGAGAGAGCGGCAGACAGAGAGGTTGAGGACGATAATTATATGCCTCCCTCCGAAGACGAGGCAAGCCTCGACGACGACGAATTTGTCGTGCCGGAGGATCCCGTTGAACAAGAGCGTTTCAAACACAGGCTTATGGCCACGGCGAGCAGCCTCAAGAAAAAACAACAACAACTTAGAGCTGATCAATATTTGCTAGCCGACAGATGGACTGAAGTCCTTGCGGCCGAAGAATATGAACTCGAACGCCCCTCCAAGAGCTACCCAAAGCGCAGGTTGCTACCCCAATTAGAGGAGAAAGCACCTAAACCTACATCACCAGTGCATGATGCGGCCGACCGGCCACCCCGTGGCCGCGACAGAGAGGCCTCTCGGCCCTCCACTCAAGCCGCACCCCGGTGCCGCTCAAAAACTACCAAGGCATGGGAAAATGCGCCAGACCTGCGAGATATATTGGAGGATAAGGCAAGGCAAACAAGATCGATATACGGATCACGTGGGTGCCCCACGGCACGAGACGGTACTCGTCACGCCGGATACAGTAAATCTGGCCGGGCTGAACAAAGTAGACAAAGCTCGTTTGAGCTGCGTCGTGATGTAGCCCAATACAGAGGCGCCGCACACCCACTATGCTTCACAAATGAAGTAATGCATCATCAAATCCCCGAGGGTTTCAAACCCATGAACATCGAATCATACAATGGCACAATAGATCCCGTGGTATGGATCGAGGACTATCTCCTTCATATCCACATGGCATGCGGTGATGACCTACACGCCATCAAATACCTCCCACTCAAGCTTAAAGGACCAGCTTGGCATTGGCTCAACAGCTTGCCAGCAGAATCAATTGGTTGTTGGGAGGACCTGGAAGTCGCATTCCTTGACAATTTTCAGGGCACTTATGTGCGACCACCAGACGCCGATGACCTAAGCCACATAATTCAGCAGCCAGAGGAATCGGCCAGACAATTCTGGACACGGTTCCTAACCAAGAAAAATCAAATCGTCGACTGTCCGGACGTAGAGGACCTAGCAGCCTTCAAGCATAACATCCGTGACGAGTGGCTTGCACGGCACCTAGGACAAGAAAAGCCGAAATCTATGGCAGCCCTCACGACACTTATGGCCCGCTTTTGCACGGGAGAAGATAGCTGGCTAGCTCGCAGCAATAACATGACCAAGAGCCCTGGTAATTCGGATACCAAGGACAGCGGTGGCAGGTCGCATCGCAACAAGCAAAAGCGCCGCATTAACAGCGACAATACTGAGGATACGGCAGTTAATGCCGGATTCAAAGGCTCTAAACCCGGTCAGCGGAAAAAGCCATTCAAAAGAAACACTCCGGGCCCGTCCAGTTTGGACCGAATACTCGACCGCTTATGCCAGATACATGGCACCCCCAAAAAACCAGCCAATCACAGCAACAGGGATTGTTGGGTGTTCAAGCAGGCAGGCAAGTTAAATGCCGAAAGCAGAGACAAGGGGCTGCATAGCAATGACGAGGAGGAGCCCCGGCCGCCGAACAACAGCGGACAGAAAGGATTTCCCCCACAAGTGCGGACGGTGAACATGATATACACAACCCACGTCCCCAAGTGGGAGCGAAAGCGTGTGCTAAGGGACGTATACGCGATGGAGCCTGTCGCCCCAAAGTTCAACCCATGGTCTTCCTGCCCGATCACTTTTGATCGAAGGGACCACCCCACTGGCATCTGTCATAGCAGATTCGCCGCATTGGTTCTAGACCCAATTATTGACAGATTTCACCTCACTCGAGTCCTTATGGACGGTGGCAGCAGCCTGAACCTGCTTTATCAGGATACAATGCGGAAAATGGTCGTCGATCCCTCGAGGATTAAACCCACCAGAACGACCTTTAAAGGCGTCATACCAGGTGTAGAAGCCAACTGTACAGGCTCAGTTACACTTGAAGTGGTCTTCGGATCTCCGAATAATTTCCGAAGCGAGGAGTTAATCTTCGACATAGTCCCGTTCCGCAGTGGCTATCACGCACTGCTCGGGCAAACCGCATTTGCCAAGTTCAATGCGGTGCCGCACTACGCATACGTCAAGCTCAAGATGCCAGGCCCTCGAGGCGTCATCACGGTCAATGGAAACACCGAACGCTCTCTTCGAACGGAGGAGCATACGACGGCTATCGTAGCGGAAGTACAAAGCAGCCTCTCAAGGAAATTCTCCAGTCCAGCCATTAAAAGTCCATACACCGTCAGGCGCGCCTAGAGTAACCTACAACAAGACCTCCTGGCACGTTCCGAGCAAGCGTAGCAATGTGGCCCCAACCCCAGCCCTCGCGATCTTGTGAAACCAGTGTTGCGCGTACATAACTATGCTCTAGAAATACCATGGGCACAGGGGGAGGGGCACCATCACGGCACGCCCGAAACGCGGCTTAAACCACACTAGGGGCTGCCGATTTCTTAATTTTCTCTTATTTTCAGGACTCCATTCTTTGAAAGGCTTGTCCGGCAGTACAATTGCCGAACAAACGATATAACCAGGGAAGCAGAAAGCTACGCCGCACTACAGAACTCTAAGGTGGTCTCTATAATGAGCAGTATACCTGTTTTGCATAACATTCCGCAGCTCGCCTCTGGAAAGGACATATTTGATAGTCCCATCTTTTGCTTATCACACTATTTGTATCGTTCTGCTTTGATCGCAACTTTTTTTAAACAATGCATAGATTCCGTCTATTATTGCATTACCTCTTTTTTACGAATATATGTTCATTAATGACATGTTGCACCCGTACACTTTGGTACGGCCAATACGCCAGGGGCTTAAGTACCCCACAACATGGTGTGAGAAGTCCGAACACTTTCACAAGTGCAGCACCCCGAACTTATAACATTATATGCATCGGCTCCGAATCATGTCTTGGGTCAATAGTGCGCCTAAGGTAGCACTAGGAAAACTACTGCGATTGTGCCCCAGTTGAGCTGGGCTAAGCACCTCAGTAGAGAAAGCTAAAACTGACAGTCATGATGAGGCGAGAGTTGGTCGCTGTTCGAGAGGTTTTCGAGTCCCTAAAGACTTATGCCGCTTAGAGCGAGGAGTCGGCTTTGTCCGGCCTAGGTGTGGATAGCGCCCCGAACTCGGTCTTCCGAACACTAGGGGCTTCACCGAAATTTAAAATTATAGAATTCTATGGCTAAGTGAGAGTGTTCAAGCACTATAGTCCGATTGCCTTATTCGTTGTGTTGAGCGCCTCCCTCAAAGGACCCAAGAATGGGAAAAAGAGCGCTCATGTTTATCCTGAACACCCCGGCACTCGTGCCATGGGGCGGAAGCCGACGACTGACCATCTCTCAAATTTAATAAACGGCTGCACAGAAGGTAATATTTCAAATTCAAAAAGCATTGCTTAGCGCACATGAACAAGTTTTCAGCGCACAGGACAAAACGAGCGAGTTCACTGAAAAATTACATTCATGGAACATTCATCCGCCACAAGGCGGGCACCCTTCAGAACGCCCTCATAATACATCTCGGGCTTGCGATGCTCCTTGCCCGGCGGTGGCCCGTCCTTCACGAGCTTCTCAGCATCCAGCTTGCCCCAGTGCACCTTCACACGGGCAAGCGCCCTACGGGCACCCTCGATGCATACGGAGCGCTTGATGACTTCGAGCCTTGGACAGGCCTCCACCAGCCGCCTCACCAGCCCGAAGTAGCTCCCAGGCATGGCCTCTCTAGGCCACAGCCGGACTATGAGGCCCTTCATGGCCTGTTCGGCCACCTTATGGAGCTCGACCAGCTGTTTCAGCTAGTCGCTTAAGGGCACCGGGTGTTCGGCCTCAGCATACTGAGACTAGAACACCTTCTCCGTCGAGCTTCCCTCCTCGGCGCGGTAGAAGGTGGCGGCATCCGACACGCTATGGGGCAAGTCTGCGATTGCTCCTGGAGAGCTCCGAATTCGGGTAAGTGACAAGTAATTCACTTTTACGTGCTTGCTTTGCATAAAGAATGCCTTACCCGCCACTATCTTTTTATTGCCTCAACCTCCTGGAGGGCCTTCTGGGCTTCGGCCTTGGCAGACTTGGCGTCTTCAATGGCCGCCGCGAGCTCAGACTCTCGCGTCTTCGAGTCAAGCTCCAAACTCTCATGTTTTTTCATGAGAGCCTGGAGCTCTTGCCGCACGTCGCCAACCTGCGTCTCATGCTTCTCCCGCTTGGTGCGCTCCGTGGACGCCCTCTTTTCGGCATCGGACAGCGCTTGCTTAAGGGCCGCCACCTCAGTTGTGGCCCCTACAATAGCCGCGTTAATCCTGTCACTTTTTGCAATTGCACCTTTCACATATTTCAATAAGGTATTTCTTACCTTCCTTCTCCTCGAGCTGCTGCTTGGCTAGGCCGAGCTCTTGCTCGGACCGCTCGAGGTTCTGCTTCAGCGTATCCACCTCCACAGTCAGTGCGGCGGAGGCCAGCAGCGAAGCCTGCATACGCATATTGACTTGATTATGTTACACTCCTGCGATTATTAGATCCTCTATTCGGCTTTTCTTTCCGAACGCCGAACAGAGCATCAGGGGATACTGTCTATGTGGTAATATTTTTACATATTATTTACTTACCTCAAAGCCTGTTAGAAGGCTGGCACAGGCTTCAGTCAGTCCGCTCTTGGCGGACCGAACCTTCTGGATCACCACACTCATAACAGTGCGGTGCTCCTCGTAGATGGAGGTGCCGTTAAGCGTCTCCAGCAAATTGTCCGGTGCCTCCGGTTGGACGGAGGTCACTGGCTCGGTAGGCTTGCTCCTCTTGGAAGGAGGCTGCCTACCGGAGTCTGGAACCGTTGAAGGTTCCGGCGCGGTGTCCGGCTCAAGGCCGGACTTGGAGCCCTTGGGGGTTCTATCCCCTTTACGCCTGGAGTCCGGGAGGTTGCCTTGCGGCGCCTCCAGGACCACCTCCTCCTGGCTGGGAACCTATTGGGACGCCACCTCAGCACCGTCCGTAGGGTGGGGGGAGGAAGCCGTCGGAAGTGAATTCACATCCGACAAGTCCAGGGAGCCGCTCGACGACTCGTCGAGCCCGGCCTTGGGCGGACTGCACAATCATGTTCGACGTAAGGAAAATTTGTGCAATGTGGGAATACTATGAATCACTCTGGTATCTGGATATTTACAATTTCGCCAGGGGCTTGGCCCTGTGCGGCCACTCCTCTTCGCCGTCGTCGGTGTTGGTGGAGTAGTCCGGAGGAGGGGTCTTCCCCCTCTTGGACCCTTCGGCCTCCCCGGTTGGGGCAGCCTTCCTTTTCTTCCCTCCCCCCGCTGGGGGGGAGAGGTCTCTTCTTCCTCCTCCTCGTCTTCATGGGAGGAATGCTCCTTGGATTCGTCGGATGGTGAATCCGACACCTCCTGGCACCGGGCACTCTTTTGAGTCCCCATGGCCTTCTTCTTGGCCTTCTTCTCCGGCACCACGTAAGGTGCCGGAACCAGCAGCTTCGCCAAGCGAGCATCCGCTGGGCCTTCAAGCAAAGGAGCCGGAAAGTTGATCTGCCTGGACGTCTCCTGCCAATCCTGTCAAAGGTAAGGGAACTTAGATCACGCATGAAGTCAAACTATGAAAAACTAATACCCTGTAAAAGGTCAAAACAGCTTACCGCACGAGCGTGACGCTGCGTGCTGAATCCGCGATCCTCGGTAGCGGATGCGGGGGCCTCGGCACCCTTGAAAAGCACCTTCCAGGCATCTTCGTACGTCGTGTCGAAGAGCCTGCTCAGAGTTCGGTGTCGCGCCGGGTCGAACTCCCACAGGTTGAAAGCCCATTGTTGACACGGGAGGATCCGATGGATGAGCATAACCTGGACTACGTTGACAAGTTTGAGATTCCTGTCCACCAGGGTTTGGACGCATGTTTGGAGTCCGGTCAGCTCTCCTTTTTTACCCCACGACAGGCCCGTCTCTTTCCAGTAGGCGAGCCACGTAGGGGGTCCGGATCGGAACTCGGGGGCTGCGACCCATTCAGGGTCGCGTGGCTCGGTGATGTAAAACCACCCCGACTGCTACCACTTTAGGGACTCCACGAAGGAGCCCTCGAACCATAGGACGTTGGTCATCTTGCCCACCATGGCGGCTCTGCACTCCGCTTGGGTGCCGCGCACCACCTTCGGCTTGACATTGAAAGTCTTAAGCCATAGGCCGAAATGGGGGTGGATGCGGAATAAAGCCTCGCACACGATGATAAACGCCAAGATGTTGAGGACAAAATTCGGGGCCAGATCGTGGAAATCCAGGCCATAGTAGAACATGAGCCCCCGGACAAATGGGTGGAGAGGGAAGCCCAGTCCGTGGAGGAAATGGGGGAGGAACACCACCCTCTCATGGGGCCTAGGGGTGGGGATGAGCGGCCCCTCTTCGGGAAGCCGGTGCGCAATGTCGTTAGACAGGTATCCGGCCTTCCACAGTCTTTTGATGTGTCCCTCCGTGACGGAGGAGACCATCCACTTGCCTCCCGCTCCGGACATGGCTGGAGAAGGTTGAGGTGGGGTGTGCGGACTTGGGCGCTGGAGCTCGAGTGCGCGGAAATGGATAGGAAAAGGAGGAAGAAGGCGTGGATGAAAAGGTGGATCCTTATCCCCTTATATGGGCGGACGCGACTATGCGCCCCCACCAGCCTGGTAAAACTCGCTTATCTCCCAAGCACCGTAGTCAATGGCGTGGTTGGGTTACCCACACCCGTATTGATGAGAATCCCGGAATAAGGGGACACGATCTCTGCTTTAACAAGACGTGCCAAGGAAACCGCCTCGCTAAACGCGCTGAGGTGGGACAGTAAAACGATTCGAATAAAGACTTGGTCGTGGTGTGATGTCACGCTACGGAATACGTCAGCAGATTAGATTTGTGTAAATATTATTCTCTCTATGGCAATATGTGGAAACTTATTTTGCAGAGCCGGACACTACCTTTGTGTTCAAAATCTTCTATGAAGTACTTGGAGGAGGAACCCGCCTTGGAATGCCGAAGATAATCTGCGTGCCGGACTCGTCATCATTGAAGCCTGGTTCAGGGGCTACTGAGGGAGTCCTGGATTAGGGGGTGTCAGGATGGCCGGACTATATCTTCGGCCGGACTCCTGGACTATGAAGATACAAGATTGAAGACTTCCTCCTGCATCCGGAAGGGACTTTCCTTGGTGTGGAAGGCAAGCTTGGCGATACGGATATGTAGATCTCCTACCATTGTAACCGACTCTGTGTAACCCTAGCCCTCTCCGGTGTCTATATAAACCGGAGAGTTTTAGTCCGCAGGACGAACAACAATCATACCATAGGCTAGCTTTTAGGGTTTAGCCTCTCTGATCTCGTGGTAGATCTACTCCTGTACTACCCATATCACCAATATTAATCAAGCAGGACGTAGGGTTTTACCTCCATCAAGAGGGCCCGAACCTGGGTAAAACATCGTGTCCCCTGCCTCCTGTTACCATCCGACCTAGACGCACAGTTCGGGAGCCCCTACCCTAGATCCGCCGGTTTTGACACCGACAGCAGCTCTAGCTTGTGTGGCTTGCCGATACGTGAGGAGGGCCTTTCAGATACGAATCCAATCCGGCGGCTGGTGTGGCAATTGCGGCGGCTCATGCAACATGGGAAGCACGAGGGCGGTTCAACGCGGTCGGGCGAAGCAGGAGGGGCGGCCGAGGTCGCGACCGCTGCGGTGGAAGGAGCAAGGCAGCTCGAGGCGGCGGAGGAGCCCGGAGGCGGGCCACGGTGTGGAGTATGGTGAGGGCTTGGGAACCATTGGAGCGCACACGATGCGGCGGAGACAAGCCGGCCTGGCGCGAAGTCGGCTGCAGCAGAGGAGAGCAGCTGCAGGTCAAGATCAACAGAGCAGCTTCACTCGAGGCAGAGGCGAGACGAGCCATAGTCGCCCGGAGTCCGTGACCTCATCCCCTTCCATCATTGACTCCACGTGATCGATGGAAACGTCCATGTAAAGGAGATATTTTCCTGGCTTGAGCAACGTAGCACTTGCTTTTTTTCTTCAGTACTACTTTTGACTTTGATGTGGACACCGAGTTAGACAGTACTAAACTGTATCATTAGAATTTTTCCTTTTGACTATTTCAGCCACCGACGCCTATTGATCTTGTCTGTACTCCATGACAAAGATAGACTGCACGGTGTTGTAGAATTTGTCTCGGTACTGCTGTAACCTTCCAAGTCTGTATCATAATAATCTGGATACGGACGACCGCGCAGCCAAATCCCGTCGATCCCGGCGGATCAAAAACAGGCGTGGGCTGCTATGATTCTGGCTTCGGCAATTTTTGCAGATCACTTTAACCTGGTCGCGCTCCTGATGCAACCCTATTTTTTTAATCTCAATCTCGTATATGCTGCCGTTGAACACATCTGCAATCTTGAACGATGAACTTGTAGTTAATGTGAATTCCTCCATGCCGGTTCTTGCTCAGCCAGAAAATTGCAAACTTCACGATCCCTGTGAGAGATCCCTTCAAGAACTCAACACCACCGTACGCAGGCCCCACGGTGGGTGCCAACTATCATGGAATTGTCACGGTAGATGTCCTAGTGTGAGGACTTAGTCGTGAGGCCAACGCATCTATGCGGTAGCTTGAAGGGGTTGATCGGAATCGAGAGACGCAACACGCAAGACAAGGATTTAGACAGCTTCGGGCCCCGGGAAACATCATCCGGTAATAGCCCTATGTGTTGTTTGTGGCTAGGTCTCATTATCCTCATCAGTGAGTCGCCGCATATGCCGGCTCCCCTTTAGTTGTGTCTAGACTTAGCCATTATTTTCTGTCCCTCTTGGGGTGCCCTGCCCCTCCTTATATATGTTGAAGGGGTGGGTTACATGACTAGTCCTATTAGGATTAGGATTACTCTATTACAAGTGGAGTCCTACTCTTGCTTCCTTGTAAAGGAAATATTCCTCATGCCTTCCGTCTTAAGCCGGCCCACAATAACATGAGCCGGCCTACTGGGCCTTGGGCCCTTGTCATCCGTCTGACCCGCCGTCGGGGCCATCATTAAGTCACCAGGCTTGTGAGTCGTCACACCAGTGAACTGCCAGACCTGTGAGTCGCCAATCCTCTGGCGGGTTATGATGAAGCGCCAAGTCCGGCCGGGTCATACTTCCGGCCGGGTCATACCGCGGGGTATATCCCCGACATGTCATATTGGTGTAAAGCGCATGAAGAAACTCCATGCTGATGGGCTTTTGGAATCACTTGATTATGAATCACTTGATGCTTACGAGCCATGCCTCATGGGCAAGATCACTAAGACCCCGTTCTCCAGAACAATGGAACAAGCAACAGACTTATTGGAAATAATACATACTAATGTATGCGGTCCGATGAGTGTTGTTGCTCATGGCGGGTATCGTTATTTTCTTAACTTCACAAATGATTTGAGTAGATATGGGTATATCTACTTGATGAAACATAAGTCTGAAACATTTGAAAAGTTCAAAGAATTTCAGAGTGAAGTGGAAAATCATCATAACAATAAAATAAAGTATCTACGATCTGATCACGGTAACGAAATATTTGAGTTACGAGTTTGGTCTTCATTTGAAACAATGTGGCATAGTTTCGCAACTCACGCCACCTGGAACACCACAACATAATGGTGTGTCCGAACGTCATAACCGTACTTTATTAGATATTGTACGATCTATGATGTCTCTTACCGATTTACCACTAATCGTTTTGTGGTTATGCATTAGAGACAACTACTTTCACGTTAAAAAGGGCACCGTCTAAATCCGCTGAGACGACACCGTATGAACTATGGTTTGGCAAGAAACCCAAGTTGTCGTTTCTTAAAGTTTGGCATTGTGATGCTTATGTGAAAAGGTTTCAGCCTGATAAGCTCAAACCCAAATCGGAGAAGTGCGTCTTCATAGGATACCCAAAACGGAAACTGTTGGGTACACCTTCTATCACAGATCCGAAAGGAAACATCTTTGTTGCTAAGAGTGGATCCTTTCTAGAGAAGGGAGTTTCTCTCGAAAGAAGTGAGTGGGAGGAAAGTAGAACTTGATGAGGTAATTGTACCTTCTCCCGAATTGGAAAGTAGTTCATCACAGAAACCAGTTCTAGTGATTCCTACGCCAATTAGTGAGGAAGCTAATGATAATGATCATGATACTTCAGATCAAGTTACTACCGAACCTTGTAGGTCAACCAGAGTATGGTCCACACCAGAGTGGTACAATAATCCTTTCTGGAAGTCATGTTACTAGACCATGATGAACCTATGAACTATGAGGAAGCGATGATGAGCCCAGATTCTGCAGAATAGCTTAAGGCCATGAAATCTGAGATGGGATCCATGTATAAAGAACAAAATATGGACTTTGATTGACTTTCCCGATGATCGGCGAGCCATTGAGAATAAATGGATCTTCAAGACGAAGACATACGCTGATAGTAGTGTTACTATCTACAAAGCTCGAATTATCGCAAAAAGGTTTTCGACAAGTTCAAAGTGTTGACTACGATGAGATTTTCTCACTCGTATCGATGCTTAAAAGTTTGTCTCAATCATGTTAGCAGTTGCCGCATTTTATGAAATCTGGAAAATGGATGTCAAAATGGTGTTCCTTAATGGATTTATTAAAGAAGAGTTGTATATGATGCAACCAGAAGGTTTTGTCAATCCTAAAGGTACTAACAAAGTGTGCAAGCTCCAGCAATCCATTTATGGACTGGTGCAAGCCTCTCGGAGTTGGAATATGTACTTTGATAGTGTGATCAAAGCATATAGTTTTATACAGACTTGCGGTGAAGCCTGTATTTACAAGAAAGTGACTGGGAGCACTACGACCTTCTGATAAGTATATGTGAGTGACATATTGTTGATCGGAAATGATGTAGAATTTTCTGGAAAGCATAAAGGAGTGTTTGAAAGGAGTTTTTCAAAGAAATACCTCGGTGAAGATGCTTACACATTGAGCATTAAGATCTATAGAGATAGATCAACACGCTTGATAAGATTTTTCAATGAGTACATACCTTGACAAGATTTTGAAGTAGTTCAAAATGGAATTGTCAAAGAAGGAGTTCTTGCCTGTGTTGCAAGGTGTGAAGTTGAGTAAAGACTCAAAACCCGACCACGGTAGAAAATAGAAAGAGAATAAAAAGTCATTCCATATGCCTTAGGCATAGGTTCTATAAAGTATGTTGTGCTGTGTACCAGTCCTATTGTATACCTTAGCATGATTTTGGCAAGAGAGTACAATAGTGATCTAGCAGTAGATCACTGGATAGCGGTCAAAGTTATCCTTAGAGGACTAAGGAAATATTTCTCGGTTATGGAGGTGATAAAAGAGTTCATCGTAAAGAGTTACGTCGATGCAAGCTTTTTACACCGATCTAGATGACTCTAAGTCTCGATCTAGATACATATTGAAAGTGGGAGCAATTAGCTAGAGTATCTCCATGCAAAGTATTGCAGACATGGAAATTTGTGAAATACATACGGATCTGAATGTTGCAGACCTGTAGACTAAACTTCTCTCACAAGCAAAACATGATCACTCTTGGGGTGTTAATCACATAACGATGTGAACTAGATTATTGACTCTAGTAAACACTTTGGATATTAGTCACATGAAGATGTGAACTAATCACATAAAGATGTGAACTATTGGTGTGAAATCACATGACAATGTGAACTAGATTATTGACTCTAGTGCAAGTGGGAGACTGAAGGAAATATGCCCTAGAGGCAATAATAAAGTTGTTATTTATATTTCCTTATATATAAATGTTTATTATTCATGCTAGAATTGCATTAACCGGAAACTTAGTACATGTGTGAATACATAGACAAACAGAGTGTCCCTAGTATGCCTCTACTTGACTAGCTCGTTAATCAAAGATGGTTAAGTTTCCTAGACATGGACATGTGTTGTCATTTGATGAACGGGATCACATCATTAGAGAATGATGTGATGGACAGGACCTATCCGTTAACTTAGCACTATGATCGTCTAGTTTATTGCTATTGCTTTCTTCATGACTTATGCATGTTCCTATGACTATGAAATTATGCAACTCCTGAATACCGAGGAACACTTAGTGTGCTATCAAACGACACAAAGTAACTGGGTGATTATAAAGATGCTCTACATGTGTCTCCGATGATGTTTGTTGAGTTGGCATAGATCGAGATTAGGATTTGTCACTCCATGTATCGAAGAGGTATCTCTAGGCCCTCTCGGTAATACACATCACTATAAGCCTTGCAAGCAATGTGACTAATGAGTTAGTTATGGGGTGTTGCATTACGGAACGAGTAAAGAGACTTGCTGGTAATGATATTGAACTAGGTATTGAGACACCGATGATCGAATCTCAAGCAAGTAACATACCGATGACAAAGGGAACAACGTATGTTGTTATGCGATTTGACCAATAAAGATCATCGTAGAATATGTAGGAACCAATATGAGCATCCAGGTTCTGCTATTGGTTATTGACCAGAGATGAGTCTCAGTGATGTCTACATAGTTCTCGAACCCATAGGGTCCACATGCTTAACGTTCGGTGACGATCGGTATTATGCGTTTATGTGTTTTGATGTACCGAAGGTAGTTCGGAGTCCCGTATATGATCACGGACATGACGAGGAGTCTCGGAATGGTTGAGACATAAAGATTGATATATTCTAAGGTTATATTCAGATACCGGAAAGGTTCCGGGAGTCACCAGAGTACCGGGGAGTTATCGGAACCCACCGGGGGGTCAATAGGCCTTCATGGGCCTTAGTGGAAATAGAGGGCAACAAGGAAGCTGTGGGACATGCCTCCCTAGGCCCAAACCGAATTGGTTTAGGGCTTGGGGGGCCAGCCCCCTCTTTCCTTCTCCCCTCCTACTCTTTCCTTCCCCTCCTAGTTGGACTAGGAAAGGGGGAACCTACTCCTAGTAGGAGTAGGATTCCCCCCTTGGGACGCACCCTATGAGGCCGCCAGCCCCTCCACTTGCTCCTTTATATACGGGGGCGGGGGGCACCCTAGAACACACAAGTTGATCTCTTAGCCGTGTGCGGTGCCCCCTCCATAGATTTCCACCTCAGTCATATTGTTGTTGTGCTTAGGCGAAGCCCTGCGTCGGTAGCTTCATCATCACCGTCATCACGCCATCGTGCTGACAAAACTCTCCCTCGACACTTAGCTGGATCTAGAGTTCATGGGACGTCACCAAGCTGAACGTGTGCAGATCGCGGAGGCTCCGTATGATGTCTACAACACAACCTTCTTCTTGTAGACGTTGTTGGGCCTCCAAGTGTAGAGATTTGTAGAACAGTAGCAAATTTCCCTCAAGTGGATGACCTAGTGTTTATCAATCCGTGGGAGGCGTAGGATGAAGATGGTCTCTCTGAAACAAACCTGCAACCAAATAACAAAGAGTCTCTTGTGTCCCCAACACACCAAATACAATGATAAATTGTATCGGTGCACTAGTTCGGCGAAGATATGGTGATACAAGTGCAATATGGATGGTAGATATAGGTTTTTGTAATCTGAAAGTATAAAAACAGCAAGGTAGAAAGTGGCAAAAGTGAGCATAAACGATATTTCAATGTGTTGAAACAAGGCCTAGGGTTCATAATTTCACTAGTGCAAGTTCTCTCAACAATAATAACACAATTGGATCATATAACTATCCCTCAACATGCAACAAAGAGTCACTCCAAAGTCACTAATAGCGGAGAGCAAACGAACAGATTATTGTAGGGTACGAAACCACCTCAAAGTTATTCTTTCCGATCAATCCGTTGGTCTATTCCTATAAGTGTCACAAACAGCCCTGGAGTTCGTTGTAAAATAGCACTTTAAGACGCAAATCAACCAAAACCCTAATGTCACCTAGATACTCCAATGTCACCCCAAGTATCTGTGGGTATGATTATATGATATGGATCACACAATCTCAGATTCATCTATTCAACCAACACAAAGAATTTCAAAGAGTGCCCCAAAGTTTCTACCGGAGAGTCAAGATGAAAATGTGTGCCAACCCCTATGCATAAGTTCATGAGGTCACGGAACTTGCAAGTTGATCACCAAAGCATACATCAAGTGGATCACGTGATATCCCATTGTCACCACAGATAAGCACATGCAAGACATACATCAAGTGTTCTCAAATCCTTAAAGACTCAATCCGATAAGATATCTTCAAAGGGAAAACTCAATTCATCACAAGAGTGTGGAGGGGGAGAAACATCATAAGATCCAACTATAATAGCAAAGCTCGCGATACATCAAGATCGTGCCAACTCAAGAACATGAGAGAGAGAGAGATCAAAAGCTACTAGTACAAAATCAAGAGGGAAGCAGAGGTTGTCATGCGCTTTTATAGTTGGATGCACAAAATCTTAATGTGAAAGAACGTCACTTTATATTGCCACTTGTGATAGGGACCTTTATTATGCAGTCCGTCGCTTTTATTGCTTCCACATCACAAGATCATATAAAGCTTATTTTCTCCACACTAATAGATCATACATATTTAGAGAGCAATTTTTATTGCATGCACCGATGACAACTTACTTGAAGGATCTTGCTCAATGCATAGGTAGGTATGGTGGACTCTCATGGCAATACTGGTTTAAGGGATGTTTGGAAGCACAAGTAGTATCTCTAGTTGGTGCAAAGAATTTGTCTAGCATGAGGGGGAAAGGCAAGCTCAACATGTTGGATGATTCATGCATCACAATATACTTTATTTCGGATATAAGAAAACATAACCCATTACGTTGTCTTCCTTGTCCAACATCGACCTTTTAGCATGTCATATTTTAATAAGTGCTCACAATTACAAAAGATGTCCAAGATAGTATATTTATATGTGAAATCTCTCTTCCCTCAATATTCTTTCATGAATTGTTCAAGTGACCAATACAATGTTTGCCAACCTTCAATAAATTTGCCACCTGCAGGAATTTTAAAGAAATTGGAGAGAATTCAGAGGCAGTGTCTATGGAGAAAGCACAGGGATGAGCCTTCACCATCTTTGGCAGCTTGGGACCTCATTTGTAGGCCTAAACATAAAGGAGGGCTGGGGATTTTGAATTTGGGTGTATAGAACATGGCTCTGTTGCTAAAACATTTGCACAAATTTTTAAATAGAGTGGACCTACCATGGGTTTCTCTTATTTGGGACACCTATTATCACTCTTCTGTTCCTCAGGGGACTGAGATTTGTGGTTCCTTTTGGTGGAAGGATATCTGCAACTTGCTGGATCATTACAGAAACACTACTTGGATTCAAGTAAACTCTGGGAACTCTGCTCTGTTTTGGTCTGATAAGTGGAAGATTGGGGATTCAGGTGCACCTTTGCAAGCAAGGTTCTCTAGGCTCTTTTCTTATGTGAAAGATCCATGGGTCATGGTTTATGAGGTCTTCCAGTCGCAGGATATGATTAACATGTTCCATCTACCTCTATCTGCTCAGGCATATCAGGAGCTCTTGACTATACAAGATCTTATGGCTTCCTGCAGTCGAGAAGTGGAGCAAAAGGACACTCGGTTCTGGTAGGGGACATGTAATTCTTTCAAGCCCAAGATTTTCTACTCATTCATGCATTCTAACATGTCCTTCAATCCTCTTCTTCTTTGGATTTGGAAATCCTCATGCACCATGAAAATCAAAGTGTTTGCCTGGATGTTGATCATGTACAGGCTTAATACTAAGGACATGGTTGAAAGAAGACATTGGCATCTTGATGATGGGGTTAACTGCCTTCTTTGTCCCTTGAGAGCTAGGGAAACCAGAAATCATCTGTTCATTGAATGTAACTTCAGTGTCACAATATGGAGCTATCTGCAAATTGCATGGTCACCAGGGGATGACATGTCTGCCATTGTTTTGCAAGCCAAGCAGGATTTTTCTCAGCATTTTTTTTACTTAAGTTGTTTTTGTTGCTTGCTGGAACATCTGGATAATAAGGAATGCAAAAGTGTTCAGGCATGAGAGACAAAGTTTTAATAAATGCAGAAGTACATTCATCCATGATATTACACTCATGCAGCACAGTGTGAAGGCTAGATACAAGGTGGACCTGCTCAAATGGATTTCATTCTTACCCCCTTGAGGTTCTTTTGATGTATCAGTAGATTAGTTCTCTTTCATTTTTTCTTTTTGTCCTGATTACCCCTTGTAATCCTTGTACTTTGTTTCTTCTGCTTTTAATAAAAGTTAAATGTTGTGTGGGGGGGTTCCCCTACAGTTCCCAGTCAAATTTTTTTACCACCTCTACTTCTTATATGTGAAGTCATTACTCCCCATGGGATAAGCATATGAAACATATGTAATTTCAGATTTATGATATTCAAATCATTCAACTATTTACTCATAGGATATAAGTGAAGCACACGAGTAAATGACAAACTACTCCAAAAAGATATAAGTGAAGAACAATAAGTAGTTAAATAATTATTTAGCTATATGAAGACTCTCCCAATTAATAAGTTCAGATCTTGATATTTTATTGAAACAGCAAGCAAAAAAAATAAAATGACATCTAAGAATAGCAAATGTCATGTGAAGAAGCAAAAACTTGGGATCAACCGATACTAACCGATAGTTGTTGAAGAAGAAAGGTGGGATGCCAACCGGGGCATCCCTGAGCTTAGACGCTTGATACTTCTTGAAATATTATCTTGGGATGCCTTGGGCATCCCCAATCTTGAGCTTTTGTGTCTCCTTAATTCCTCTCATATCACGGTCTTCCTAAATCTCAAAAGCTTCATCCACACAAAACTCAACAAGGACTCGTGAGATAAGTTAGTATAAACCAATGCAAAAACCTTATCATACTATTATATAGCAAATCACTAAAATTACTAATCAACATTGCATACTAACTGCCTCTGCATAATTAATAGTCCTATCCTCATATAGAATCATTAAACAAGCAAACATATGCAAACATAACAGCAATCTGCCTAAACAGGACAGTCTTGGAAGAATGTAACAATACCCATACTTCCCTAGCTCCAAAAATTATAAAAGAAAATTCCCACTGTAGTATATTTATCATATCTTATTATTCAAAAGTTTTCAACATTTTATCACATTCTGACTTTTCTGGGGAATTTTTGAAACAGTGGTAAACTTTCTGTTTTCAAACAGCAACATGTAGACTTGTAAAATAGACATAGTAAAGGCCATCAATGCCACTTTTATTGAAATAAAAGATGCAAAACATTTTTATAAATAACAGAAGGAAAATCCTAACAAAATAAATTGATGCTCCAAGAAAAACACATATCATGTGGTGAAAAAAAATATAGCTCCAAGTAAAGTTACCAATGAACGAAGACGAAAGAGCGGATGCCTTCCGGGGCATCCCCAAGATTAAGCTCTTGATTGTACTTGAATATTACCTTGGGGTGCCTTGTGCATCCCCAATCTTAGGATCTTGCCACTCCTTATTCCATAGTCCATCGAATCTTTACCCAAAACTTGAAAACTTCACAACACAAAACTTAACAGAAAACTCGTGAGCTCCGTTAGTAAAAGAAAATAAACCACCACTTCAAGGTATTTTAATGAACTCATTCTTTATTTATATTGGTGTTAAACCTACTGTATTACAACTTTTCTATGGTTCATAAACTTTATTACTAGCCATAGATTCATCAAAATAAGCAAACAACACACGAAAAACAGAATCTGTCAAAAACAGAACAGTCTGTAGTAATCTGTAGGTTTCGAATACTTATGGAACCCCCAAAATTCTAAAATAAATTGCTGGACGTGAGGAATTTATCCATTAATCATCTGCAGAAATAATTAACTAAATATCACTCTCCATTAAAAAATGGCAGCAAATCTCGTGAGCACTAAAGTTTCTGTTTTTACAGCAAGATCGCAAAGACTTTCCCCAAGTCTTCCCAAAGGTTCTACTTGGCACAAACACTAATTAAAAGCATAAAACCACATATAAACAGAGCATATATGAATTATTTATTACTAAACAGGAACAAAAATAAAATTGGGTTGCCTCCCAACAAGCGCTAACGTTTAACGCCCTTAGCTAGGCATGATGATTTCAAT
Source organism: Triticum urartu (assembly GCF_003073215.2). Lineage (NCBI taxonomy): Eukaryota > Viridiplantae > Streptophyta > Magnoliopsida > Poales > Poaceae > Triticum > Triticum urartu. Next base: position 542,338,597 of record NC_053023.1, read on the forward strand.
GATGCTCACATAAAAGATAAGAATTGGAACATAAAGAGAGCATCATGAAGAATATTATTAGCACATTTAAGTCTAACCCACTTCCTATGCATAGGGATTTTGTGAGCAAACAACTTATGGGAACAATGATCAACTAGCATAGGAAGGCAAAACAAGCATAACTTTAAGACTTTAAGCACATAGAGAGGAAACTTGGTATTATTGCCATTCCAACAAGCATATATTCCTCCCTCATAATAATTTTCAGTAGCATCATGAATGAATACAACAATATAACCATCACATAAAGCATTATTTTCATGATCTACAAGTATAGAAATTTTATTACTCTCCACATAAGCAAAATTCTTCTCTTTCGGAATAGTGGGATTATCATAAAAGACTCGAATACTATAAATTGTTTCCACATTAAAAGAGTAATGTTCAGAAAAAGGGTACTCATAATCATGACAAGTTTTACAAATACAATCATCACTGCTTTTTATAGCATAAGTGTCATCACAATAATCATCATAAGTAGCAACTTTGTTCTCATCATAATCAATTGAAACCTCTTCCAAGATAGTGGAATCATTACTAAATAAAGTCACTGATGAAGCTATATACCTAGGGTAGGGTCACGGACCTGTCCTAACTGCCCTACCCAAGGACACCTCTAGAATAAATCACCTTTCAATCTACTTGGAGGTGTTCCACTCGACAGACTCGAAGACATTCGACCAAGAAGCAATTACTCGACCAAGATCCAACCACTCGACGGCCAGGAGACCTAAAGTCACTCCGCACGCTAACGGTCTGTCATTAAGTAGCTTTTATGGTCATCATAGCACTTTATTACTAGCGTTATCAGTAACGCCCTACCTTAATGTACATTGAACCCTTCGTAACGTGGGTTGGCTGGGGTCCTGGCGCACTCTATATAAGCCACCCCCCTCCTCCGAGACAAGGGTTCGGACCTCTGTAACTCATACACACATAATCCAGTCGACCGCCTCCGGGCTCCGAGACGTAGGGCTTTTACTTCTTCCAAGAAGGGCCTGAACTGGTAAACCTTGCGTCCTTACAACCTCTCCATAGCTAAGACCTCGCCTCTCCATACTTACCCCCTACATCACTGTCAGAGTTAGAACCACGACAGTTGGCGCCCACCGTGGGGCTAGGAGTCTTAGCGCCTAGTTTGAGAAGTTGCAATTTTTTCCGATCTCCTTGATCATGGTTTCGGGAGGAGCTTTGGTAGAGGGCCGCGAGATCCATCTTGGCGCGCTCACGTTCATCGCCAACGACTCCACTTAGCTTCAGGAGGCTCCACTCGACATCGACGCGCTCCCCGTCCGCGGGGCGACGCACTTTCACGCATGCGTCCGTGGTGTCCTCCTGCGGCAGCCGTCGACCCAGTATTGGTCGGCTCCGGTGGCATCTCCCCTCCCTGTTTCTCGCCGGCGCAAGCGCTCCGGTCGGTCGAGGCATTAGAGGCGGGTGAGGCATGCGGTGGCCCGCCAGTCGGCCACCCCACAAGTCGCGGCAATCGAGCCTGACGAATCCCTCTACGGCATGTTCGACCTGTCGACTGGCTCCGTAGAGACCGCATCCGAATGCGACAGCAGTGACCCAGCTGCAGAAGTTCTGGTGATCGATGGGCCACACAGTCCTCCCGGTTTCCCCCTGCGCTGACGGAGGCGCGGATGGGGGCGACCCGTCGCGTCCTCATGAGGAGTATCTCCCCGAGCCTCTGACGACGTTGCAGCGGGAGGAACTTCGCTGCCGGAACATGGATGCACTCCACACTTCTATCGTTGGAGAAACCCCCGAGGCCCGAGCCTTGGAGGACGCGCGTTTGGCTAACTTGGCTGAGCGCACTCGACTGGAGAATCTCTAGCGAATACTCGACGAGCGAGCACGTCAACGGGCTCCAGAATCCAGTCGACGTCAAATCTTTCCGCCCCCGTAGGTATATCGTACTCCAATTCAGAATTTGGCGGCTGCGGCCCGTATAGCAGAGTCGATTCAGTCCTCCCAGTCAGAGGCTGGCAGAGGCTTGTTGCAAATCTGAGCGTTGCTCCGGGCAGCGGGAGACCAAAATTCCGCTGTTTCTTAGTCGCGGAACAGGATCCACAATCGATCCGTTGCAGCGGATACAGTCCAGTCGGCTCACGGCCCAAGATCGCCTCCGAGGCGTGAGGGACGTGGAGACCGGCGTGATCAGTACAGAAGGAATGAGCAGTATGATCACTGATTCGATCATGTTGATCGACGTCGAGTGCCAACCCCTCCCACGAGGAGTGGATCATATGTGCCTCGACAGCAGGTGGACAGACGCCCTCATAGTGTTGGGTAGAGAATTCCAGTCGACCCCAGGGAACCAGACTTTGATGCGAGATCCATTCTCGTTCAAGGTTTGGTCGACAGGAATAGAGCTCACTGAGAAGGCCATGACAGAGATGCGCCAACCAGTAGCAGAGTACATGTTTCAGGGCCGGAGTGTTTCAGTCGAGCCATCAGAGCCGCTGTAATTCCTCCCAACTTTAGGTTGGCGACTGGAGTTAGTAAGTTCATCGGTGAGTCCAAGCCCGATACTTGGCTCGAAGATTACCGAGTGGCTGTCCAGATTGGCGGTGGGAACGATGAGGTAGCCATGAAGCACCTGCCTCTCATGTTAGAAGGCTCGGCCAGAGCGTGGCTGAATCAGTTAGCACCCAGCAGCATTTACACTTGGGAGGATCTCTCCCGAGTGTTTGTCACCACATTTGAAGGAACATGCAAGCGACCTGCAGGCCTTACGGTATTGCGGTCTTGTGTGCAGAAACCGAATGAAACTCTGAGGGATTACATCCAGAGGTGGATCACATTGCATCACACAGTTGAAAATGTACCAGATCATCAAGCAGTTTGTGCCTTTAAAGAAGGCATTAAGTACAGAGAAATGAATCTGAAGTTCGGTCGAACCGGAGAGATGTCTCTGAATCGGATGATGGAGATTACCACCAAATACGCTAATGGTGAAGATGAGGATCGACTCCGGAGTGGCAAGCATAAAGCAGTCGCCCAGGAAAGCAGAGGAAATTCCAGTCAGAAACAGAAGCGGAAAGCCGAGCCAGCCGCTTCTGGGGAGGCCCTGGCCGTAGCCCGGGGAAAATTTAAGGGAAAACCCAAAGGACCTTGGAACCCCAAGAAAGTTAAAGACCAAGATGGAAATGATGTTTTGGATCTACTGTAATGCCCTCGATGCGACTATAGCTCCCACGTGTCGAGGCACGACTTAGAGACATAATCGCATTGAAGGCATATGTCGCAAGTTAGGCAATCTTCACAACATCCCATGTAACATGAATAATAAGGGGAGAACATAGTTGGCTTACACTCGCCACGTCACATCAGAGTACATAAATAACATACATCATCCAAACACTCATGGCCCGACTACGGCGCCAAAATAGAAGATAACGCAACACGCGACACGGTCCCAATCACCCCCAACTGGGCACCACTACTGATCGTCGGGAAAAGAAACATAGTATCGCTGAGAGTCTTCGTCGAACTCCCACTTGAGCTCATACGCGTCTCCTGGAGCGGAATCATCAGGACCTGCATCTGGAGTTATAGTAATCTATGAGCCACAGGGACTCAGCAATCCCGCACCCTCGCGATCAAGACTATTTAAGCTTATAGGAAGGGTAAGGCAAATATATGAGGAGCTGCAGCAAGCGACTAGCATATATGGTGGCTATCTTATTCGCAAAAGAGGGCGAGAAGAGGAGGCAAAGCACGTGCGAGAAACTAGAGAGCAACCTGCGCAAACATTACTCCAACACCGTGTCCACTTCCCGGACTCCGCCGAGAAGAGGCCATCACGGTAACACACTCAGTTGATTCATTTTAATTAATAAAGGTTCAAGTTATCTACAACCGGACATTAACAAATTCCCATCTGCCCATAACCGCGGGCACGGCTTTCGAAAGTTCAATCCCTGCAGGGGTGTCCCAACTTAGCCCATGACAATCTCTCACGGTCAACGAAGGAATAAACCTCCTCCCAAGACACACCAATCAGACTCGGTATCCCGGTACAACAAGACATTTTGAGAGGTCAAAACTAAACCAGCAACACCACCCGAATGTGCCGATAAATCCCGATAGGAGCTGCACATATCTCTTTCTCAGGGCACACTCAGATTGTCCTAGGTACGGGTAGGCCAGCCTAGAGTTGCCCCTGGTGGCCACCGGCAGCTGACAGGTGGACCAACACTCAGAGGAGCACTGGCCCGGGGGGTAAAATAAGATGACCCTTGAGTCTGCAGAACCCAAGGGAAAGAAAAGGCTAGGTGCAAATGGTAAAACCAAGGTTGGGCATTGCTGGAAAAGCTTTAATCAAGGCGAAATATCAAGGGGTTCCCATTATAACCCAACCGCGTAAGGAACGCAAAATCCGGGAACATAACACCGATATGACGGAAACTAGGGCGGCAAGAGTGGAACAAAACACTAGGCGAGAGGCCGAGCCTTCCACCCTTTACCAAGTATATAGATGCATTAAGATAACATAGCAATATAATGATATCCCAACAAGTAAATAAATGTTCCAACAAGGAACGACCTCCAATCTTCACCTGCAACTAGCAACGCTATAAGAGGGGCTGAGCAAAGCGGTAACATAGCCAATCAACAGTTTGCTAGGACATGGTGGGTTAGAGGTTGACATGGCAATTGGGAGGCTGACAAGAAAATGGTAGGCATCATAGCATTGTCATAGCAAAGAGCGAGCAAACTAGCATAGCAAAGATAGTAGTGATTTCGAGGGTATGATCATCTTGCCTGCAAAGCTGTCAGAGTTGACTAGATCCTCAAGAGCAAACTCAACGGGCTTCTCGTTAGCGAACTCGTCTCCCGGCTCTACCCAAACAAGACAAACAAGCAACAAGGATACGATCAACCACGTGCAAGGATCAAACGACATGATGCAATGATGATATGCTATGCGGGATGCCATGCGGCATGCAAAATCCAAGATATGACAGGAAATGCATGAACCTGGCCTCAACTTGGAATTCCAAGGGTGCCACTTGAAAGATGAGATGAAATCGCTTGAAAACTATATAAAGAACGCCGGAATCGGAGTTATGGTTTGGAATTGGCAAGCGATTCAAAAATGACACCGGTCTGCGATTTACAGCAAGTAGGCATCTAAATGCAACGAAATGAACATGATACAGCCACCAAACATGACAACAAAATACATGGCAGGGATGCACACAATATTCTTAACAAAAGTCTAGCACTGAGCCACGGCCAATTCATCCACTAAGAGGTCCAAACAAGCATGGCAAAAACGCAAATGCAAAACAGATTCCAGACTTAGTGAAATTAACACTTGTCTGAAATTTCAGATCACGAAGCCCTCTTCGGAGCAGCAAAACAACATGATACATGACCTTATTATGACAAGTAAGAACATGGCACGGAGCTACTCAACAAGCTTAACAAAAGACCCAAAGTGACCTGGGGCCAAAAGGGATCAAAAATATACTAACGGGCACACGAACATAGCTAAAACACAATCAGTTTTCAAACTTTGTGAAAACTGAGACATGCTGAAATATAACTCACGAAGGCATGTAAACGAGCTCGATGCACTCACCACGGTGCAAGTCGTGGCAAGGAAAGCATACATACATTAAGAAGGCATAAAATTCTAGCTATACATGGTGAGAACAATGGCATAGCATGCACGGATCAACTACAATAACATCGGCAAAGTCGCAAACGAGTTGACGATCTGCCCAGATTCACAACGAAGCAAAAGTAGAGCTTGATTAACTCAAGCTAGGCTGCTCCATAATTGCAAAAAAGACATGGATGGATAGAGCATAACATGATTAGAAAAACTCCTTTACTGATCATCCTCAAAAGAGGCACGGATCACTAGGAAACAAGATGAACATATGGCATCATGAACTAAATAATCCCAGACTTGGTGAAAACTACCAAGTCCCTGAAAACAGATTTACCGGGTGCCTCACTTTGCAAGCTTGCACAAGTCACCACACACATCCTAAAAATGCATGGGTTGCACCTCTGGAAAGAAGACAAAATTCTTAACAAAACATATGAAGGACTCACAGGCATAGCAGGCACACAATAATCATAGCAAAAATGACAAAAGTCTAAGATGAACTAGCAGATCTGACAATTAACTCACGAAGCCTCCTTCTAACAGCATTTCGGGCATCAAGATGAGCTCAAATGAAAATGATTCAATGGAATGAAATGATGTACTCATCGAGGCGAACATTTTGATATGCTATATGCCCAAATCGGAGCTACGGATGCAATGTTACGTAGCCGCGAACAGGGCAACCTGGACTGAAAATCCTGGGACTTAGAGAAAATCAACCTCGCGAAAAAATTAGGGTTACTGTAGCTCCGATCTCAGATCTGGCGCACGAACTTCGAGGTTCGTCGGAGGTGTTCGCCGGAGGAGCTTGGGGCGCCGGAGATGGCAGGTCCGGGCCGGATCTCGCCGGATCCCGGCGCGGGGCGGCGGAGGAAGGCGTGGGGAGGCGGCTCCGGCGAGCTCCCGTGGCGGCGGCGAGGTCTTGTGGCGGCGGCGAGCCTTGGCGTCGGCGCCGGCGGTCGGCTGCACCGGGCGGCGCCTCGGGGAAGAGGACGGCGGCGCGGGCGCGCCCTGGCGGCGGGGACGAGCGGGCACGGGTGGCGGCGCCTTCGGGCCGGGGAGGGCCCGCGGCGGGTTTGCGGGCCGGCGGCGGGGAGATGCGGCCGGGCCAGTGGGGGCACGCCACGTGGCGGCGGTGGGGCGAAGCGGACGCGTCCGGCGCCGGCGGACGTTGTCCGGCACGCGGAGAGAGAGGGTTTCGGGTTTCGGGGGGAAGAGGACAACGAGAATTTCGGAGGGGGCTATTTATAGGCATAAGTGGAGCTAGGAGAGTCCAAATGAGATGCAGTTTTCGGCCACGCGATCGTGATCGAACGCTCTAGATGATGGAGCTGAGTTTGGTGGGTTTGGGGCTAAAATGGAGGGGTGTTGGGCTGCAACACACACGAGGCCTTTTCGGTCCCTCGGTTAACCGTTGGAGTATCAAACGAAGTCCAAATGATACGAAACTTGACAGGCGGTCTACCGGTAGTAAACCAAGGCCGCTTGGCAAGTCTCGGTCCAATCCGGAAATGTTTAATCCCCACGCACGAAATAAATCTAGAAATGGCCACCGGAGGAGAACGAAGCGCCAGAATGCAAAACGGACAACAGGGAAAATGCTCGAATGCATGAGATGAACACGTATGCAAATGCAATGCGCATGATGACATGATATGAGATGCATGACAAGGAAAACAACACAAAGATACAAAGACCCGAACCCGAGAAATAAATATAACTTAACGCCGGAAACGGCAAGAGTTGGAGTACAAATAGGGAAAGTTACATCTGGGGTGTTACAACACTCCACCACTACGAAAAGATCTCGTCCCGAGATCTAGGACTGAAAGAACTCCGGGTACTCAGAACGGAGGTGATCCTCGCATTCCCAGGTAGCTTCACGGTCGGAATGGTGTGACCACTTGACTTTGAGAAATTTGATTGACTTGTTGCAAGTCTTGCATTCAGTCTCTTCAAGAATAGCAACTGGGTGCTCACGATAGGAGAGATCTTCTTGGAGCTCAATGTCCTCGAAGTTGACGGTGCGGTCAGGAGTCTTGAAGCACTTTCGAAGCTGAGAGACATGGAACACGTCATGAACATTTGCAAAGTTTGAAGGAAGCTCGAGTTTATAGGCAAGGTCGCCCCTCTTGCTAACAATCTTGAAAGGTCCCACGTATCTAGGGGCAAGCTTCCCTTTGATACCGAAGCGACGAGTACCTTTCATAGGAGAGACACGGAGGTAAACATGATCTCCGATCTCGAAAGCCAAATCACGGTGCTTACTATCATAGTAGCTCTTCTGGCGGGATTGGGCTGCTTTGAGGTTATCACGAATGACTTTGCACATTTCTTCTGCCTCTGTGATTAAGTCATTACCCAGCAGCTGACGTTCACCGGTTTCAGACCAGTTGAGAGGGGTACGGCACTTCCTGCCATACAGAATTTCAAATGGGGCCTTGCCCGAACTTGCTTGAAAACTATTGTTGTAGGAGAATTCAGCATAAGGAAGACAATCCTCCCATTTCATGCCGAAGGAGATCACACAAGCCCTAAGCATATCTTCAAGAATCTGGTTGACACGCTCGACTTGACCGCTTGTTTGAGGATGGAAAGCAGTGCTGAAGCGGATGTTAGTGCCCATGGCCTTCTGGAAAGAATCCCAAAACTTGGAGGTAAAGATGCTGCCACGGTCTGAAGAGATCACTTGAGGAATACCGTGTAGAGAGACAATGCGAGAGGTATAGAGTTCCGCCAATTGAGCTACGGTGATCGACTCTTTGATAGGCAGAAAATGAGCCACTTTGGTGAGTTTATCGATGACAACGAATATAGCATCATTTCCACGCTTGCACTTTGGAAACCCAGTCACGAAGTCCATTTCAATATGGTCAAACTTCCATTCTGGAATGGCAAGAGGTTGGAGGAGACCTGCTGGCCTTTGGTGTTCTTCCTTCACTCTTCTGCAGACATCACATTCATTCACGAATTGAGCGATCTCGCGCTTCATTCGAGTCCACCAATAAGCTTGCTTAAGGTCCTGATACATCTTCATGCTCCCAGGGTGGATGGAGAGGAGAGAATTGTGAGCCTCGTTCATGATCACTTTACGGAGGTCACCTTTGGGAACAACAATACGATCCTCGAAGAAGAGAGTGTCCTTGTCATCAAGGCAGTAGCACTTGTACTTGGACTGACTCTTGGCAGTCCCTATCTTCACCTTTTTCACCATAGCATCAAGAAGCTGGGCTTGGCGAATCTAGTCTTCTAAGGTAGGAGAGACTTGAAGGTTGGCGAGGAAACCTTGAGGAACAACTTGCAGATTAAGTTTGCGGAAAGCTTCACAAAGCTCGGGTTTATAAGGCTTAAGAATCAGACTGTTGCAATACGCTTTCCTGCTCAAAGCGTCAGCAATCACATTGGCCTTGCCTGGAGTATACTCAATACTCGGATTATACTCTTGAATCATTTCGACCCATCGAGTTTGCCTGAGGTTGAGATTAGGCTGAGTGAAGATGTACTTGAGACTCTTGTGATCAGTGAAAATGTCCACTTTTCTTCCCAATAGAAGATGTCTCCAAGTCAACAGAGCATGCACAACTGCCGCCAACTCGAGATCATGTGTGGGGTAGTTCTTCTCATTAGGCTTCAACTGGCGAGATGTATAAGCAACAACTTTCTTCTCTTGCATCAATAATGCACCAAGACCTTGGAGAGAGGCATCACAAAAGACCTCGTATGGCTTGGATTCATCAGGCGGAGTCAGAACTGGAGCAGTGATCAACTTCTCTTTCAAAGCGTTGAAAGCAATGTCACACTCCGGAGACCAAACGTACTTGACGTGCTTCTGAAGAAGATTAGAGAGAGGCTTCGCGATCTTGGAAAAGTTTTCAATGAATCTTCGGCAATAGCTTGCGAGACCGAGAAAACTGTGGAGTTGCTTCACGTTCTGAGGAGGTTCCCAATTCACAATTGCAGACGCCTTCTCAGGATTCACGGAAATGCCCTTGTTAGAGATGATATGACCAAGATAAAGAACCTCATCGAGCCAAAATTCACACTTGGAGAACTTAGCGTAGAACTGATGTTCTCTGAGCTTATCAAGAACCAAACGCAAGTGCTTGGCATGATCTTCCTTGTTCTTCGAGAAAACCAGAATGTCGTCGAGATAGACCAAAACGAAGTCATTGGTGTAGGCGTTGAAGATGAAATTCATCATGCGAGAGAACGTCGGAGGAGCGTTGGCAAGGCCAAAAGACATGACAGTGTATTCATATGAACCAAAGCTTGTTCTGAATGCTGTCTTGGGAATATCTTCTTCACGAATGCAAATCTGGTGATAACCCATACGGAGATCAAGCTTGGAGAATACTTGGGCACCTTTGAGTTGTTCGAACAGCTCATTGATGTTGGGAAGTGGGTATTTGTTCTTGATGGTCTTCTTGTTCACTAGACGGTAATCAACACAAAGTCGGTCCATTCCATCCTTCTTCTTCACAAAAAGAACACCACAACCCCACGGAGAAGCACTAGGCCGGATGAGACCCATTCTTTCTTGCTCATCGAGTTGCTTCTTCAGCTCCTTCAACTCTTCAGGTCCGAGCTTGTAAGGACGTTTGCACACAGGTTCCGTGCCAGGCTCAAGTTCAATAATGAATTCAACTGGCCGGTGCGGAGGCATTCCTAGGAGCTCTTCTGGAAAGACGTCTTGATATTCGCAAACGACTGGAATTTGCGAGATGGCATCCAATTCACCCTTCTCATTGAGAGAAAACAGACGAATGGTATTATCCTGAGCGGCAAAGACAATTACTTCCTCAGATCAATGAGTCAATTGAATCTGCCTGGCCACACAATCAAGCTGAGCCTTGTGCTTAGAAAGCCAATCCATCCCGAGAATAAGATCAATATCCGAGTCACCGAGAACCGTTGGAGAAGGTAGAAACTTGTAGTCACCCAAAGTGATAGAAACATCCGGAACGATGGAGTTAGCCTGCATGCGCTTACCGGGAGAGACAACTACTAAAGGACTAGGCAAAACTTGCGAAACCAAATCATGCCTATTTGTAAACGGTCTCGAGATGAAGCAATGCGATGCACCCGTGTCACAAAGAACTCTTGCGGGAATGTCATTAACAGGAAGGTTAACCATGATCACATCTGACGAGTCCTCTGCCTGAGCTGCATTCATCAAATTGACCTTGGCGTACTTGGGGTTATGCTTGACCACAGCTGTACTTGTCGATCTGACAGGAGGAGGAGGAAGACGCCTCTGGTTGAGACACTTGTTGGCATAGTGAACCTTCTGTTGGCACTTGTTACATGTGACCTCTGAAAGCGGACGGTGTTACAGAGCACTCGATCTTAGAGGTTGAGACGAAGTCTTGTTCTGAAAGCCAGGGTTGGGTGGGTGGGAAGAACCACTGCCACCTTTGCTCTTCTGCTGATACGGCTGACGGAACGGAGGAGGAGGAAGCCAAAACTTCTGCTGCTTGGCCACTTGAGTAGAGGAAGAAGGAGTAACATCTATGACTCGCTTCTTGGAAGCATCACACCTCAACTGAGCATCCTCTTCCTTCAGTGCCATGTTGTAGAACTCATCGTACCTCAAGGGCTCAAAGCGAACAAGAGCGAGCTGAATTTCTTCTCTGAGACCACCCCTAAAATGATATATCATGCTCTTCTTATCAGGCACGTCCTGCTTGGCAAAGCGGGCAAGCTTCTGGAACAACTTGTTGTAGTCATAGACAGACAAAGAGCCTTGCTTCAGATTGCGGAATTCCTCACGCTTGCTTTCAACCACGCTCTGCGGAATATGATGAGCTCGGAAATCTCAACAGAAATCATCCCAAGTGATAACACGTCCACCTCTGGAGTCCTTGTACTGCTGGAACCATTCTGCAGCTTGATCTTTGAGTTGGAAGGAAGCGAACTTGACAAAGTCCTCAGGCCTGACGTTACTGCACTCGAAATGCTTACACAGATCCACAAGCCAATCGTCAGCATCGGTTGCCTCAACACAATTGCTAAAAGTCTTTGGCCCGTTAGCAAGGAACTGGTTGAGTGTAGCAAAGTGACTCTAATTGCTTCCTTGATTCCCTTGACTGCCTTGATTGCGCTCTTGAAGAATTTGCATGATCAGCTGTGTGTTTGCATTGGTTACGGCCATCACAGCTTGCCATGCTTCTGGAGGAGGTGGAGGTGGTGGCGGATTAGGATTCGGAGTGATGCACGTTGGAGGAGCCATCCTGAAGAGGTTGACCACCATTAGCACATTGACAGAAAAAATATTGAAGCTGAATCCAACGGAATGAAAATTGCAACATATAGTCTTCACATCCGAACAAAATGAACGAATGCATTCCTCTTGAAATGGTCACATATCCATAAATTGAGAAGCCACGTAGAATTAAGGTAGAGAAATAAATCAACAAGGTACGGATCAAGAACGAATAATCGGTAAGAAATCCCAATCTCAAACCAATATCCGTGGAAGAAGAACTAGAGCTACTAGAATTCCCACCTATGAAACTCCCAAACCTTTCCGGTTATGCAATCAGGTGTTGGGGATACAGGGGAAGCATAATATCTCATCCAAACTAGCAAATCCTACATCCAGCTATATCCATCCTTCAACACATAACCAAGAAAACTTCGGAAACCATCTACCTCAACCTTCGAAAAGCATCCGTTATGCAATTTATGGCGATACTCCCGAACTCCCGCCCCAGTACTGGGTGGCGTCGAGGTTATCTCACCAACGAACTGCATAAAAGAGATTTTCGATGTCGGCGAAATATCTCAAGTATTCCAGAATTGCAACGATAAAATTATGATGACAACACCTCAGAGCTCAACTCCCCGGGACACTTCCACTAAACCCCTGACAGGAGGCACCAAGACAATGTTCTCATCATAAGCCATCGGAACGGTTCCAAGATACTCGCGTGATCCTAAATTTTTTTAGTGAAATTTGAGAAGAGAAGAGTCAAAACTCTACGTCAGGATGCCTTACCAGAGCGATGAGGAGACTGGGAAGTAAAAAGAATTCCTAAGCTCTCCGATATATAATTCCTAAATGACTCAAAACATTTTTCTAGACACAACTCGGCTGCTAAAAACGATCAAGCAATGGGGCTCCTAAGGTCGGGGAAGGCTCTGATTACCAACTTGTAACGCCCTCGATGCGACTATAGCTCCCACGTGTCGAGGCACGACTTAGAGACATAATCGCATTGAAGGCATATGTCGCAAGTTAGGCAATCTTCACAACATCCCATGTAACATGAATAATAAGGGGAGAACATAGTTGTCTTACACTCGCCACGTCACATCAGAGTACATAAATAACATAGATCATCCAAACACTCATGGCCCGAATACGGTGCCAAAATAGAAGATAACCCAACACGCGACACGGTCCCAATCACCCCCAACTGGGCACCACTACTGATCGTCGGGAAAAGAAACATAGTATCGCTGAGAGTCTTCGTCGAACTCCCACTTGAGCTCATACGCGTCTCCTGGAGCGGAATCATCAGGACCTGCATCTGGAGTTATAGTAATCTATGAGCCACAGGGACACAGCAATCTCGCACCCTCGCGATCAAGACTATTTAAGCTTATAGGAAGGTTAAGGCAAATATATGTGGAGCTGCAGCAAGCGACTAGCATATATGGTGGCTATCTTATTCGCAAAAGAGAGCGAGAAGAGGAGGCAAAGCACGTGCAAGAAACTAGAGAGCAACCTGCGCAAACATTACTCCAACACCGTGTCCACTTCCTGGACTTCGCCGAGAAGAGGCCATCACGGTAACACACTCAGTTGATTCATTTTAATTAATTAAGGTTGAAGTTATCTACAACCGGACATTAACAAATTCCCATCTGCCCATAACCGCGGGCACGGCTTTCGAAAGTTCAATCCCTGCAGGGGAGTCCCAACTTAGCCCATGACAAGCTCTCACGGTCAACGAAGGAATAGACCTCCTCCCAAGACACACCGATCAGACTTGGTATCCCGGTACAACAAGACATTTTGAGAGGTCAAAACTAAACTAGCAACACCACCCGAATGTGCCAATAAATCCCGATAGGAGCTGCACATATCTCTTTCTCAGGGCACACTCAGATTGTCCTAGGTACGGGTAGGCCAGCCCAGAGTTGCCCCTGGTGGCCACCGGCACCTGACAGGTGGACCAACACTTAGAGGAGCACTGGCCCGCGGGGGTAAAATAAGATGACCCTTGAGTCTGCAGAACCCAAGGGAAAGAAAAGGCTAGGTGGCAAATGGTAAAACCAAGGTTGGGCATTGCTGGAAAAGCTTTAATCAAGGCGAAATATCAAGGGGTTCCCATTATAACCCAACCGCGTAAGGAACGCAAAATCCGGGAACATAACACCGATATGACGGAAACTAGGGCGACAAGAGTGGAACAAAACACTAGGCGAGAGGCCGAGCCTTCCACCCTTTACCAAGTATATAGATGCATTAAGATAACATAGCAATATAATGATATCCCAACAAGTAAATAAATGTTCCAACAAGGAACGCCTCCAATCTTCACCTGCAACTAGCAACGCTATAAGAGGGGCTGAGCAAAGCGGTAACATAGCCAATCAACGGGTTTGCTAGGACATGGTGGGTTAGAGGTTGACATGGCAATTGGGAGGCTGACAAGAAAATGGTAGGCATCATAGCATTGTCATAGCAAAGAGCGAGCAAACTAGCATAGCAAAGATAGTAGTGATTTCGAGGGTATGATCATCTTGCCTGCAAAGCTGTCAGAGTTGACTAGATCCTCAAGAGCAAACTCAACGGGCTTCTCGTTAGCGAACTCGTCTCCCGGCTCTACCCAAACAAGACAAACAAGCAACAAGGATACGATCAACCACGTGCAAGGATCAAACGACATGATGCAATGATGATATGCTATGCGGGATGCCATGCGGCATGCAAAATCCAAGATATGACAGGAAATGCATGAACCTGGACTCAACTTGGAATTCCAAGGGTGCCACTTGAAAGATGAGATGAAATCTCTTGAAAACGATATAAAGAACGCCGGAATCGGAGTTACGGTTTGGAAATGGCAAGCGATTCAAAAATGACACCGGTCTGCGATTTACAGCAAGTAGGCATCTAAATGCAACGAAATGAACATGATACAGCCACCAAACATGACAACAAAATACATGGCAGGGATGCACATAATATGCTTCACAAAAGTCTAGCACTGAGCCACGACCAATTCATCCACTAAGAGGTCCAAACAAGCATGACAAAAACGCAAATGCAAAACAGATTCCAGACTTAGTGAAATTAACACTTGTCTGAAATTTCAGATCACGAAGCCCTCTTCGGAGCAGCAAAACAACATGATACATGAACTTATTATGACAAGTAAGAACATGGCATGGAGCTACTCAACAAGCTTAACAAAAGACCCAAAGTGACCTGGGGCCAAAAGGGACCACAAAATATACTAACGGGCACACGAACATAGCTAAAACACAATCAGTTTTCAGACTTTGTGAAAACTGAGACATGCTGAAATATAACTCACGAAGGCATGTAAATGAGCTCGATGCACTCACCACGATGCAAGTCATGGCAAGGAAAGCATACATACATTAAGAAGGCATAAAATTCTAGCTATACATGGCGAGAACAATGGCATAGCAGGCACGGATCAACTACAATAACATCGGCAAAGTCGCAAACGAGTTGACGATCTGCCCAGATTCACAACGAAGCAAAAGTAGAGCTCGATTGACTCAAGCTAGGCTGCTCCATAATTGCAAACAAAGACACGGATGGATAGAGCATAACATGGTTAGCAAAACTCCTTTACTGATCATCCTCAAAAGAGGCACGGATCACTAGGAAACAAGATGAACATATGGCATCATGAAATAAATAATCCTAGACTTAGTGAAAACTACAAAGTCCCTGAAAACAGATTTACCGGGTGCCTCACTTTGCAAGCTTGCACAAGTCACCAAACACATCCTAAAAATTCATGGGTTGCACCTCTGGAAAGAAGACAAAATTCTTAACAAAACATATGAAGGACTCACAGGCATAGCAGGCACACAATAATCATAGCAAAAATGACAAAAGTCTAAGATGAACTAGCAGATGTGACAATTAACTCACGAAGCCTCCTTCTAACAGCATTTCGGGAATCAAGATGAGCTCAAATGAAAATGACTCAATGGAATGAAATGATGTACTCGTCGAGTCGAACATTTTGATATGCTATATGCCCAAATCGGAGCTACGGATGCAAAGTTACGGAGCCGTGAACAGGGCAACCTGGACTAAAAATCCTGGGACATAGAGAAAATCAACCTCGCGAAAAAATTAGGGTTACTGTAGCTCCGATCTCAGATCTGGCGCCCGGACTTCGAGGTTCGTCGGAGGTGTTCGCCGGAGGAGCTTGGGGTGCCGGAGATGGCAGGTCCGGGCCGGATCTCGCCGGATCCGACCGGATCCCGGCGCGGGGCGACGGAGGAAGGCGTGGGGAGGCGGCTCCGGCGAGCTCCCGTGGCGGCGGCGAGGTCTTGTGGCGGCGGCGAGCCTTGGCGTCAGCGGCGGCGGTCGGCTGCACCGGGCGGCGCCTCGGGGAAGAGGATGGTGGCGCGGGCGCGCCCTGGCGGCGGGGACGAGCGGGCACGGGTGGCGGCGCCTTCAGGCCGGGGAGGGCCCGCGGCGGGTTGGCGGGCCGGCGGCGGGGAGATGCGGCCGGGCCAGTTGGGGCACGCCACGTGGCGGCGGTGGGGCGAAGCGGACGCGTCCGGCGCCGGCGGACGTTGTCCGGCGCGCGGAGAGAGAGGGTGTCGGGTTTCGGGGGGAAGAGGACAACGAGAATTTCGGAGAGGGCTATTTATAGGCATAAGTGGAGCTAGGAGAGTCCAAATGAGGTGCGGTTTTCGGCTACGCGATCGTGATCGAACGCTCTAGAGGTTGGAGCTGAGTTTGGTGGGTTTTGGGACAAAATGGAGGGGTGTTGGCCTGCAACACACACGAGGCCTTTTCGGTCCCTCGGTTAACCGTTGGAGTATCAAACGAAGTCCAAATGATACGGAACTTGACAGGCGGTCTACCGGTAGTAAACCAAGGCCGCTTGGAAAGTCTCGGTCCAATCCGGAAATGTTTAATCCCCACGCACGAAAGAAAGTTAGAAATGGCCACCGGAGGAGAACAAAGCGCCGGAATGCAAAACGGACAACAGGGAAAATGCTCGAATGCATGAGATGAACACGTATGCAAATGCAATGCGCATGATGACACGATATGAGATGCATGACAAGGAAAACGACACACGGAGACAAAGACCCGAACCCGAGAAATAAATATAACTTAACGCCGGAAACGGCAAGAGTTGGAGTACAAATAGGGAAAGTTACATCCGGGGTGTTACATCTAGCGTGTCACATCCACACCAAGAATGATGAAGAGGGTAAACTCATTTACCCAAAGCATACCACTCGACAGTGTCGGCTTCTGATCCAGCAGTTTCAGGGCAAGCAGTCCAAAGATAAGGAAAAGGAGTCGGACAAAGTTGAGGACAAGGAAGATAGTGACGATGGGTACCCCCAGGTCAATTCCACCCTGATGATTTTTGCTGATGTTGAGAGCAAAAGTCGACTGAAGGTTATTCACCGTGAGGTAAATATGGTTGCTCAGGCAACACCCAATTATCTGAAGTGGTCCCAGATTGCCATCAAATTCGACCAGTCTGATCACCCTACGCACATTCCCACCCCTGGGAGGCAAGCTCTGGTGGTCGACCCAGTTGTCGAAGGCACTCGACTGACCAAAGTCCTGATGGATGGAGGCAGCGGTTTGAACATACTATATGCATAAACATTGAAAGGGATGGGCATTCCGATGTCCAGGCTCAGCACCAGTAACATGAGTTTCCAAGGAGTCATTCCTGGGAAGAAAGCCGAGTCACTCGGCCAAAATGCTCTTGATGTGGTTTTCGGTGATTCCAAGAATTACCGCAAGGAAAAGTTGACATTTGAAGTTGTGGATTTCCAAAGTGCTTATCATGCTATTTTGGGCAGGCCAGCTTATGCACGCTTCATGGCTCGACCATGTTATGTGTATCTCAAATTGAAGATGCCTGGTCCCAAAGGTGTGATCACTGTTACAGGCAATCGGAAGAAAGCAGAAGAGTGTTTTCAGAAAGGCTCAAAGATTGCTGACACTCAGATGGCGGTGGTCGAGCTGCAAGAGTATCAGAAGACTACAGATCCGAGTGAGTTGCTACGAGCTAAGAAGCCTGCTTCACAATCAGCTTTTCAGTCGTCTGGTGAAACGAAGGTAGTTCACATTCACCCGACCGATCCAAACGCTGCTCCGACTCACATCTCAACGACGGTGGACTCCAAATATTAAGAAGCGCTCATCCAGTTCCTCCTTGAGAACTGAGACATCTTCGCATGGAAGCCTGCTGACATGCCTGGAGTTCCCAGGGGGCTGGCTGAGCACCGTCTACGAGTCGACCCAAAATTTAAACCTGTGAAAGAACATATTCGACAGTCCGCCGTCCAGAAGAGGAAGGCCATTGGCGAGGAGGTGGCTCGGCTCTTAGCAGCAGAGTTCATCCGAGAAATTTACCACTCCGAGTGGCTCGCCAATGTTGTCATGGTCCCCAAGAAGGACAAGTCACTTTGCATGTGCATTGATTTCAAGCATATCAATCGGGCCTGCCCGAAAGATCATTTTCCTCTCCCCCGCATCAACCAGATAGTCGACTCGACTGCGGGATGTGAGCATTTGTCTTCCCAGACGCCTATTCCGGGTACCATCAGATCCGTCTGTACGGGGCCGACGAGATCAAAACAACTTTCATCACTCCATTCGGGTGCTTCTGTTATGTCACCATGCCGTTCGGCCTCAAGAATGTCGGAGCCACGTTCATGAGGATGATTCAGAAGTGTTTGCTCACTCAAATCAGTCGGAATGTGGAGGCATACATGGATGATATTGTGGTCAAGTCACGGAAGGGTTCCGACCTGCTGACTGACCTTGCTGAAACCTTTGCCAACCTCAGGAGGTATGATATCAAGCTCAATCCGTCAAAGTGCACGTTCGGAGTTCCAGGTGGGAAGTTACTCGGTTTTCTCGTTTCCGAACGGGGAATCGACGCCAATCCTGAAAAAATTGGTACTATACTCCGGATGAAACGTCCTGTGCATGTGCATGATGTCCAGAAGCTTACAGGATGCTTGGCCGCTTTAAGTCGATTCATCTCTCGCCTCAGTGAAAAGGCATTGCCTCTTTACCGACTGATGAAGAAGTCCGACAAGTTCAAGTGGACTCCAGAAGCTGATGCAGCGTTTACAGAGCTCAAAGCTCTGCTCTCCACCCAGCCGGTGCTTGCTGCCCCAATCAGCAAGGAGCCTTTGCTGATTTACATTGCAGCCACAGGACAAGTTGTCAGTACAGTACTTACGGTCGAGCGGGAAGAAGAAGGAAAGGCCTTCAAAGTTCAGCGCCCAGTATATTATGTTTTTGAAGTTTTGACTCCTTCAAAGAAAAGATATCCTCATTACCAGAAGCTTGTATATGGGATTTATATGACCACGAAGAAGGTTGCACATTACTTCTCTGATCATTCCATTACAGTCGTTAGCGATGCTCCACTATCAGAAATTTTGCACAACAGAGATGCAACTGGTCGAGTGGCCAAATGGGCGATTGAACTTCTTCCCCTAGATATCAAGTTTGAGGCAAGGAAAGCTATCAAGTCCCAAGCAATTGCAGATTTCGTCACCGAGTGGATCGAACAGCAACTTACGACTCAAGTTCACTCGGAGCACTGTCCCATGTTCTTCGATGGATCTAAGATGCTGAATGGTTCCGGTGCTGGGGTAGTATTGGTTTCCCCCCGAGGAGATAAGCTCAGATATGTTCTCCAGATTCACTTCAATTCCTCCAATAACGAAGCAGAATATGAAGCACTTTTGTATGGGTTGCGCATGGCCATTTCACTCGGCGTCCGTCGCCTCATGGTCTATGGCGACTCAAATTTGGTGGTTAATCAGGTGATGAAAGAATGGGACGTCAGAAGTCCAGCTATGACTGGTTATTGCAATGCAGTGAGAAAGTTAGAGAAGAAATTCGAGGGGTTAGAGCTTTATCACATCCCCCGACTGAAAAATCAAGCGGCTGATGATTTGGCAAAGATAGGCTCCAAGAGAGAAGCCATCTCCAGCAATGTGTTTTTGGAACACATCCACTCGCCATCAGTCCAAGAAGATCCTTTTACAGATGAAGCCCCGTAGCCAAAGAGTGCCACAGATCCGACTGAAGTTGAAATTCCGGCAGTGGTCGACCTAATCATGGAAGTTTTGGCAATCACCCCTGACTGGACGATACCGTACATCGCGTACATCCTGAGAAAGGAACTCCCGGAGGACGAAGAAGAGGCTCGACAGATCGTCCGTCGATCCAAGGCCTTTACAGTCATAAAGGGACAGTTGTATAGAGAAAGCGCGACTGGAGTCAGTCAGAAGTGTATAACACCAGAAGAAGGTCAGATAATCCTTGATGATATCCACTCGGGGACCTATGGTCATCATGCGTCCTCTCGGACTATTGTGGCTAGAGCATACCGAGCGGGATTTTACTGGCCAAGAGCAAATGAAATGGCAAAAGAGATAGTCGACAAGTGTGAAGGGTGCCAGTTCTACTCCAACATGTCGCACAAGCCTGCATCAGCCCTAAAGACCATTCCACTCGTCTGGCCCTTTGCTGTTTGGGGACTGGACATGGTTGGCCCATTGAGAACAGGCAGGAGCGATTTCACACATGTGCTTGTGGCAGTCGACAAGTTTACCAAATATATTGAAGCTAAGCCTATCAAGAATCTTGATGCTTGCACTGCTATCAGTTTCGTCAGAGAGTTAACATTCAGATATGGAGTCCCGCATAGCATCATCACCGACAATGGGTCAAGCTTTGATTCGGACAAGTTCAGAGCTTTTTGCGCCTCTCAAGGCACACGAGTCGACTACGCATCGGTCGCCCACCCCCAGTCGAATGGACAAGCAGAAAGGGCAAATGGTCTGATTCTCAAAGGACTAAAGCCTCGCCTGATGTGTGATCTCAAGCACGCAGCAGGTGCTTGCGTCGACGAGCTTCCGTCGGTTCTGTGGGGATTGAGGACTACCCCGAATCGGTCGACTGGAAGAACTCCGTTCTTTCTGGTTTACGGAGCGGAAGCAGTCTTGCCAAGTGATCTACTTCACAATGCACCCTGAGTCGAGCTTTATATCGAAGATGAAGCAGAACAAGCCCGGCAAGACGCAATCGACCTCCTGGAAGAAGAAAGAGAAATGGCTATGATCCGATCGACCATTTATCAGCAAGACATGCGTCGATTCCGTGCCAGAAATGTGAAGAGTCGAGCCTTCCAAGAAGGAGATTTGGTCCTCCGAGTGGATCAACAGAAACCACACAAGCTCGCTCCTACTTGGGAAGGTCCCTTCATCATCACTAGAGTCCTCCACAATGGAGTGTATCACCTTTACAATGTCGATCGCCAGATCGATGAGCCACGAGCTTGGAATGCAGAACTGCTCCGCCCCTTTCACACTTGAATTCTCACTCGGATGAGATGTGATAAGAAAAACTTCTATAGTCTATTTATCAAAGACAAGAGTGTTACAAATTTTCCTATGATTGTTGTTGCTTTTCTTTGTGTGTGAAATCCCCCAGTGGGTGGCTTAGCTGCGAATCCGTTCCGCCTAAGTTTGTAAAAAAAATCCTACCAAGTGGCGAGCCAGACTCCCACTCGGAGGCTTAGCTGCAGCTCAGTGCTCGCCTAAGTGTTTAAAAATCCTACCGAGTGGTGAGGCAGACTCCCACTCGGAGGCTTAGCTGCAGCCCAGTGCTCGCATAAGTGTTTAAAAATCCTACCGAGTGGTGAGCCAGACTCCCACTCGGGGGCTTAGCTGCAGCCCAGTGCTCGCCTAAGTGTTTAAAAATCCTACCGAGTGGCGAGCCAGACTCCCACTCGGAGGCTTAGCTGCAGCCCAGTGCTCGCCTAAGTGTTTAAAAATCCTACCGAGTGGCGAGTCGGACTCCCACTCGGAGGCTTAGCTGCAGCCCAGTGCTCGCCTAAGTGTTTAAAAATCCTACCGAGTGGTGAGCCAGACTCCCACTCGGAGGCTTAGCTGCAGCCCAGTGCTCGCCTAAGTGTTTAAAAATCCTACCGTGTGGTGAGCCAGACTCCCACTCGGAGGCTTAGCTGCAGCCCAGTGCTCGCCTAAGTGTTTAAAAATCCTATCGAGTGGAGAGCAAACCTCCCACTCGGAGGCTTAGCTGCAGTCCAGTACTCGCCTAAGTTTGAAAAAATCCTACCGAGTGGTGAGCAGACCTCCCACTCGGGGGCTTAGCTGCAGTCCAGTACTCGCCTAAATTTGAAAAAATCATACCGATTGGTGAGCAGACCTCCCACTCGGGGGCTTAGCTGCAGTCCAGTACTCACCTAAGTTTGAAAAAATCCTACCGAGTGGAGAGCAGACCTCCCACTCGGGGGCTTAGCTGCAGTCCAGTACTCGCCTAAGTTTGAAAAAAATCCTACCAAGTGGAGAGTAGACCTCCCACTCGGGGGCTTAGCTACAGTCGAGTACTCGCCTATGTTTTTAAAATCCTACCGAGTGGAGAGCAAACCTCCCACTCGGAGGCTTAGCTGCAGCCCAGTGCTCGCCTAAGTATGTAACACATCCCAATCCGCAAGGACGAAGAGGTGCAAATCGACTGCTACCTTCTCCTTCGGAGCTACACCACAAATACAAAGTTATTTCGAGTGAAGAACAAGTTCCACTCGACAGATAATTCATGAAGATATTCAATGATAAATCAAGTTCAGATAAGATCCAAAGGTTCTAGACCGCAGATCAAGGTACTCGAGCCTCCAGCTCAACAAAGTTTAACAGTTACAAAAACCACTTGGCATTCCGAGGAAAATTTAAGGTGGGACATAAGAGTTTGTTCACTCCACGGGAGGAGGACTGGCAGGCTCGACGAACTCATCCAGGTCGATGCCGTCGGCTATCCGAGTGGCTGCAGCGATGAAAGTCTCCATAAAGGTTCGGAAGCATGCTTCTGGGTGTCGGCGACCTTAATTGCTGCCAGCTTGTCTTGTCGCACCTCCTTGCAGTGGACACGAACCAAGGACAGAGCCACATCAGCGCCACACCGAGCAGAAGACTTCTTCCACTCCTGCACTCGGTCAGGGATTCCGTTAAGTCGAGTCATCAGAGACTCGAGATCGTTTCGGCCAAAGTGCCAGGTCGATCCGTGACATGGCGACCTTCAGTCGAGCCAAGTAGTCCACGGCACCGTCGATGCGAGATTCCAGTCAGAGCAGATTCATGGCAGTTTCATCTTTCACAGGAGAGTTGATTGGATCCAAACCTGGTTCAATCCGCCCAGTCTCCTCTTCAAAGTTCTGGCAAAACTCTGCATTCACGATCCAAGGATAAGTCAATTTTCATACACTGAGCCGACACAAAAAAACACCAGTAAGAATTGAATGTACACCTTCAAGCTTGATGTACAACTTCTTGGCAGGGCTCCTCAAGTAGCTCTCTAGATCGTCCCTCCTGCGAGCGATGCCTTCCATCTTTTCGTTTAGGTTGAGGTTATCCTTCTTCCAACGTGTACACTCCCTGTTGGCTTCATTCAGAGCGGTCTTCAGCCTGGTATTCTCTTCTTCTAACTGGCCGACCGAAGCCAGCTTCTGTTCGGCCAGAGCGGTCTTGTCGTGTCACGACCGGGTTTTCCGGGCATTGATTTCCAAAAAATGGTCGTCGTGCTCATCAGCCCCAGGATTACTGTTAGCTGATGAGGCTCCAACTTGATACAGAAATTCCAAGAAAAAATACAAAATATGTAGTACAAGACCATTCTGGCCTGTGAGTACAACAATTGGGTTTCTAGTGGTCGATGGCGGAAGCGGTTTGTGAGACATCAGTGTCTATGGGACTCCATTTCCCACAGGAACAGCTGACCAGGTTAACTCCTATCTTCGAGAGGCTGCTATCACCGTTGCTTAGGTCCCGAGGCTGTCATCGCCACGCTCCTCTCCAAGTAAGCAATCTGGCCAAGACAATAGCCAGGGACAAGCCAGTGAGTACTTTGAATGTACTCGCAAACATTAAGAACACAGGTATAATATAATTGATAATCATGCACTGCAAAATTCCATGATCACATCGCCAGTCATAAATAAAACATCTTTTATGCATGCAAGCAGGTTATTTTCATGCGACATGAATAAGCGGTAATAGAGTGGGAATAAAATGCCGCAGTCGGGCGTCTGAGCGACACCACATAAAGGGCTTTAAAAGAAATGCCACAGTCGGGCGTTTGAGCGACACCACATAAAGGGCTTTAAAAGAAATGCCACAGTCGGGCGTCTGAGCGACACCACATAAAGGGCTTATAAGAGAAATGCCACAGTCGGGCGTCTCAGCGACACCACATAAAGGGCTTATAAAATAAATAATCACAATGAATATCCAGGGGGTAGAACCGTCCCAGGGATACTCGATAATACAGATAATGCAATGGGTTAGTCCATCACAAAATAATAATCATGAACCTCACAAGTAAATAGTCGGTATCCAAGTTTGGTTTAACAATATCTCCTCTAAAGACCGACACTAAGACCAACACTTGACCCATCCCAGACTGTAATCCTTAACCATGGACACGGCGATTCGAATAGGTTTAATCTCTGCAGAGGGTGTACTCTTTACCCACGAGTAACGGATTCCTTTAGTCCATCGGGACTAATTCCGTCTACGGCCTTTTAGTAGAAAACACGCCTAACTTGCACACACCAGCTTAACTCATCGGTGTCTGGAATCACCCACGACACTTGTTAAGCAAAACTCTAAGTGGGGAGGCTACAACCTCGTGTAGCATAGGATCAAATTTATATCGCGCGCTCTAAGGGGTGGCCTCCCCTCTCGGTCCCAACCAGAAACACCCATGCCCCCTGACCAGGTGGCCTGCCTACCGGCTACAACCGGTATCTTCCACCATGGCCTCTCTGTACGGTGTGTACTTGAAAGGGGTTGACGACTTACTGAACCGTACCCTACCTGCGGCAGGGACGAGTGGTAGTACGAGGCAAGTATGGGGGTTACTGGAACAAGACTCGGTCTACAGTCGACTCAGGAGGTTTATAAATTCCCTGCATGACATGTATATCAACTATATTTCAACCGATGAAATCACCACCCATTATACCTTACTATGCCATACCGGACATAACCGTCCCGACGGGGACCGGCGACAAGCTCACTCCTACCCAAGGCAGAGGCTTTCCCGGATTCCTTTCCGGCATGCATGCAAGGCACATGAGGATGATTGCCATCACAAGTATATTCATTTCCAACCGCAAGGAAATCACTAATATGCATCCATGCAAATGACCATATCACATGAAATAACAAGTTCTCCGAAATAAGGTGGTGTTATAAACGTGTCAACTAACACACCAAAAATATTATTCCGGGGTTCAGAATGCTTTCTAGTGCAAGTTTTACAAAACTTTAATTTTGGACAGTAGATAAATGGCATTATTTCATGAACCAAAAATGACCCAAAGGGTGCATGCTCCTGGACTTAAGGGTTTGGTAGGGCTGTCTACAAGTAGGAGAAGGCACAAGGTTACTGGAGCAAAAATAAATAGGGTTGTAGTAGAAATCACAAGGCTGGACCAGAATGAAAATGAGGTTGATTCACTCAAATTTTTCAAATAACATCACTGGGTTTTTGCATAAAGTTGAATCATATGATACTACTAACATCCCATAATTTTGGTGGAGGCCAGAAAGAAATATTTAAATGGGTTGTAGTGCAAAATTGCACTCTGGACCAGAGAAGAAAAATTGATGCAGAGCTCAAAATATTATATGAATAAAAGATATTTCTGTATAAAAGTGATTTAAAAACATCACATGACATCTCCAAATTTTGGTTAGAATTTTGGGTGAATTTATCCAATGGTTGTAGTTCAATTATGGCCATATAACCTTGAAAAGCCATTTTTCAAGAAAATAAAGATCAAGCAAATTAATTATGTAATTAGTTATACTGATAAAAGAAAAGTTTTTCTTGAGAGGTTAAACAAGTCCAATAACATATTTGAAAGATTTTCACTTTAGGGAACAACTCCATGATAATAAGAAAGGAAATGTTTAAAAAAAATCAAAAGGGAGTCCAAAAAATCAAAGTTTTAATTCCTCGCAAAAATTTTAATTTAATAAAACAAGGCCAAAATTTTGGGGTGTCACATGTCGTCAGCCTCCTTACGGGCAGTAGCCAAGTCCTGATCCTTCTTCGCCAGAGCTTCTCTCAGTTTTTCTGCGATGAAATGATGATTGATTCAGAAATAGCAGAAGGGTACTTAAGCCTAAAAACTAACCAGTCGACAAAATCGTCTTACCTGCGGCGCCGTCTCTGACCTTTTGCAGCTCTGTCCTGGCCAGCTCCGGATCAAGGTTCAGTTGAATCTGCTGCTTCTCCAAGTCAGCAAAGCGAGCTCCAAGATCGCAAGATTTCTGAAATCAAAGGGGAGAAGTTATCGTTACAGCAAAAAAAATAAAACAACAAAGGCAATAAATACTAAGACTACGGTCGACTGCCAGCAGTCCACCATAGTCTCGGGGACTACACCTAGTGGGTGCACTTAGCGTGCCCCCACCGGTTCTGATCCCACTCGACCGGCCCGCCGAAGTCGAGTTCAAAAAAAAAGAGAGAAAGAAAGTAGAACTCAGACTATAGTCGACTGCCAGCAGTCCACCATAGTCTCAGGGACTACACCCAGTGGGTACACTTAGCGTGCCCCCACCGGTTCTGATCCCACTCGACCGGCCCACCGAAGTCGAGTGGAAGAGATAAACTACCAGTTTGGTTTATACATTCGGCAAAATACAAAGAGTACAGTCGACTGCCAGCAGTCCACCGTAGTCTCCACTAGTCCAAAACTTCAATCGACGCACCCAGTGGGTGTACAGATGCAAAGATTTTTGGAAAGAATCTTCAGATAGCTGACTAACCTGAACGTTGCTCTGGAGAGCCGAGCTGGCATCATAGGCGGCTTGGCTGGCGTCCCGCACCATCTTCATCTTCTCCATCATAATGCCCGCCTGGCGTATGGCTTCCCTAGAAGCATTCACCTCGTCCTCTGGGACATGATGGGTCGCAAAAACTGAAGGCGGGTCGACAGGGGCCTGAGCAGTCGAAGAAGAAGGCAAGGCACTCGACAGGGGCTCCACCAAGGTAACAGAACCCCGATTGACGTCACCAGTGTCCTGAACGACTGGTTCCGCCTTCGGCGTCGACTGTAGCGCCTCACTTGTAGGATCTCGCCTACTCTTCCTCGTCAAAGACCTCTCGGGCTCTTCATCATCATCAGGGAGGTCAATAATGTTGGGAGCTGTGCAAAGTTCAAATTGCCAAAATCACGTCACCCAGTGATGCACAATGTAGTTGAATCGACCAAAGAAAGATAGTATGGCGGAAATCATACCTGGATTAGAAGTGACCGCATCCTCCATCACCTCATCATCATCCCTGTAAGCTGAGGTCCCAGAAGTGGCAGCTCCAACAATTCCAAAGTTCGTCCAGTCAAAACAAGAAAAACAAACAGCGCGGAGCGTCGAGTGAATACAAGGAGAGACACTCACGTGGAGGCGACAGGGATATCGATCTTGATCTTTGGCACCACCTTCCGAGTCTTCGGCTCTGCAACTTTGGGGTGTTTTGGCGCCTTCTCAGTCGCGATTGGTGAAGAGACCCGAGGACGCTTCGAAGACTGGCCAGCCTAAGCAGTTGCCTTGTCGCGGGCACTCGGCCGTTCTTGGTCAAGCTTGGATCATCTCTCTATGCGAGGAGGCAACTCGACTTCTTCCCCATCACTTGAGTCGTCACTTCCACCATCCCCTTCACCATCAGAAGTCCACTCGCCACTTTCGCCACCACTCTCCTCGCCTTCCAGAGCTTGCTCTTGCTCCCCATTGGGCATCGAATACATTTCAATAATGGCCTGAAAGAAAGCAAGAAGAACAAAGTCAGTCGACGCAATACAGACAGCTGCGCGAGTGAATTCGGATTACAAGCAAAAACTCAGCATCAGACCTGCTCTGGTGCACGCGACCGGTCGAATGGGGGAACTCTCCTGGCTCCTCTGGGATTGTCCTTGTTCCCGGTAATGCTCGACAGCCACTTCTCCAGCGTGTCGTCATCGACCTCCTTCGGGTAGATCCGAGTGGAGTCTTCTAGACCCGAATACATCCACATCGGGTGGTCTCGGGCTTGGAGAGGCTGGATGCGCCGCTGAAGGAAGACCTCCAAGAGATCCATACCAGTGACCCCGTCACGAATGAGCTGGACCACTTGGTTGACCAACACCTTCACGTGTGCCTTCTCCTCCGGGAGCACCTTCAAAGGGGAGGGTTTTTTCACTTGGTCCATGGTAAAGGGAGGGAGGCCAGTCGATTGCCCTGGCGTCGACTGGTCTTTGCAGTAGAACCAGGTCGACCGCCATCCGCGAACTGAATCGGGAAGAATCATGGCCGGAAAGGAGCCTTTTCCCCTCGTATGGATGCCAAGACCACTACACATCTGGATCACTTGGGCCCTCTCGTCACTCGGATTAGCCTTTTTCACTGTCTGGGAGCGACAAGTGAAAATATGCTTGAAAAGACCCAAGTGAGGTCGACAACCCAAGAAGTTCTCACACAAGGAAATGAACGCGGCAAGATAAACGATTGAGTTGGGGGTAAAATGGTGGAGTTGAGCCCCAAAGAAGTTCAGAAACCCTCGAAAGAAAGGATGAGGAGGCAAGGAAAACCCACGGTCGACGTGGGTGGCAAGAAGAACGCGCTCACCCTCCCGGGGTTGCGGCTCGGATTCCTTCCCCGGAAGCCGCGCCGAGTCGTAGGGGATCAGCCCTCCCTCGGCCAGGTCGTCGAGGTCTTCTTGGGAGATCCTCGAGTGGATCCAGTCGCCCTGGATCCAACCCTTCGGCAGGCCAGTCCGCGAGGAAGATCCGCCCCGGCTCGTCGCCTTCCCCATTGACCTCGCCGTCGCCTTCTTTGCCCGCTCCAGAGCCGCTGTCTTCTCCTTCACCATTGTCGCCGATGAGACGCGTGTGTGGCGGTGGCGCTGGAGCAAGAGCGAGCGCAGAGAAGAGGCGTGAGGAGGAAAAGAGATAATGGGGCGCACTGTTCGGGAGACTCCGGTCCAACGCCTTATATGAGGCCGCTTCCGAGTGGCTGACAGGTAGGCCCAGATGGCTCTGTCAAAACCCGTAACGACCGCACGAGCGATACGTGGCGAAAAAGGTGGCACGGGGATCGGGGCGGCTCCGCTCTATCTCGTTCGATTACTGCGGCCTCCCCCATCCCGCGCGCTTCCCAAAATTCGGATCACACTAAATCCGCGGGCAGCAAATAACTTGTCAGACCAAAGATCTCCTCCGCACCGTCACTCGGAGCCTTACAAGTAAAGAAACTCACTCGACGAAGAATTTAGAATGGATCAAGGCGATTGAAAAGGGAGTTGATGTCATCACTCAGGTCTGTTGATCCGAAACAAGATATGCTCACGGCATAGAAAACGAGTCGGAGAAGTCCTCAACTCCTTCCCCACTCAAACCTCGATCCATTCGGGGGCTAATGATGAAGCTATATACCTAGGGTAGGGTCACGGACCTGTCCTAACTGCCCTACCCAAGGACACATCTAGAATAAATCACCTTTCAATCGTCTTGGAGGTGTTCCACTCGACAGACTCGAAGACATTCGACCAAGAAGCAATTACTCGACCAAGATCCAACCAATCGACGGCCAGGAGACCTAAAGTCACTCCGCACGCTAACGGTCGGTCATTAAGTAGCTTTTATGGTCATCATAGCACTTTATTACTAGCATTATCAGTAACACCCTACCTTAATGTACATTGAACCCTTCGTAACATGGGGTGGACGGGGTCCTGGCGCACTCTATATAAGCCACACCCCTCCTCCGAGACAAGGGTTCGGACCTCTGTAACTCATACACAGATAATCTAGTCGACCGCCTCCGGGCTCCGAGACGTAGGGCTTTTACTTCTTTCGAGAAGGGCCTGAACTCGTAAACCTTGAGTCCTTACAACCTCTCCATAGCTAAGACCTTGCCTCTCCATACTTACCCCCCTACATCACTGTCAGAGTTAGAACCACGGCAGTCACGACCTCTCCAAATCCACTTTCATAATTATCACAATAAGATTCAACATCCTCCAAAATAGTGGGATCATTACTTCCTAAAGTTGACACTCTTCCAAACCCACTTTCATCAATATAACCATCATAAATAGGAGGCATGCTATCATCAAAGTGGATTTGCTCATCAAAACTTGGGGGACAAAAAATATCATCTCCATCAAACATAGCATCCCCCAGCTTGGGACAAACATTAATTGCTGCAAATACATTCTTAAACATGTCATTCTCATCAAACACAGCATCCCCAAGCTTGGGCCTTTTCATATCATAAGCATAATCACTCTCATCATTAATAGTATGGATAGCACCAATAGTATAACAATTATCATCATCACAATGAGTAATAGGAGCAAAATCATTTGGGAGGGATACCTCTTTACCTTTACTTCTCCGTCTGTTCTTTTTCTTCTTCACCTTAAGTATGGGTTTATCCCTCTTTTTGGAGCTCGTTATTAATGAGATTGGTTGCATAGAAGGCTCCTCCTCGTTACTCGGTTCATCATAAGAAATAATAGGAGGATATTGGGAAGCCTCTTCCCTTTCAGTAGCATTCTCTCCATCCTCTATTTGTTTTCTTTTCTTTAAGTAATTGGCAATATAAGGATGTTCAATTCAATTCACCGCACAGTACATAAAAATTTCTTCTAGATCAATATCGAGGAATTTCTCAAGGTTATATTCTGGAATATGCTTAGTTATACGTTTCATTTCTTCATAACCCAAAAGAAAACTAAGTTCATTATGATGTGCAAGGGAAATCAAATCATCACAATTTTTGGACACGATTTGATCATGAAACAATTCGCATCGGAGATTTAAATGACCATGTTCATTGCAAAGTTCAAAAGTATGGCAAAGAAATTTTAAATTTTCAGCACAAACATCTAGCCTCTCTTGCAACCATTTAGTTTCTAAATACTTATGCCTCTTGGAAAATCTATCTTCCCTATTTGGTGTGTACTTGCAAACTCTATGTACTCCACAAAAGTTGACATGCTTATAAGAGACATTTTCATCATGAATGGTGCAATCATCATTAGTACTATGGATATTTAAGGAGTTCATACTAACAACATTGCAATCATGCTCATCATTCAAAGATTTAGTGCCAAACATTCTAATGCATTCTTCCTCCAGCAATTTAGCACAATTATCGGAATCCTTATTCTCATGAAAGATATTAAAAAGATGAAGCATATGAGGTACCCTCAATTCCATTTTTTATTTTCTTTTATAAACTAAACTAGTGATAAAACAAGAAACAAAAAGATTCGATTGCAATATCTAAAGATATATCTTCAAGCGCTAACCTCCCCGGCAACGGCGCCAGAAAAGAGCTTGATGTGTACTACACAACCTTCTTCTTGTAGACGTTGTTCGGCCTCCAAGTGCAGAGGTTTGTAGGACAGTAAAAAATTTCCCTCAAGTGGATGACCTAAGGTTTATCAATCTGTGGGAGGTGTAGGATGAAGATGGTATCTCTCAAACAACACTGCAACCAAATAACAAAGAGGCTCTTGTGTCCCTAACGCACCCAATACAATGGTAAATTGTATAGGTGCACTATTTCGGCGAAGAGATGGTGATAAAAGTGCAATATGGATGGTAGATATAGGATTTTGTAATCTGAAAGTATAAAAACAGCAAGGTAGCAAGTGGTAAAAGTGAGCATAAACGGTATTGCAATGTGTTGAAACAAGGCCTAGGATTCATACTTTCACTAGTGCAAGTTCTCTCAACAATAATAACATAATTGGATCATATAACTATCCCTCAGCATGCAACAAAGAGTCACTCTAAAGTCACTAATAGCGGAGAACAAACGAAGAGATTATTGTACGGTACGAAACCACCTCAAAGTTATTATTTCTGATCAATCCGTTCGGCTATTCCTATAAGTGTCACAAACAGCCCTAGAGTTCGTAGTAAAATAACACCTTAAGACGCAAATCAAACAAATCCCTAATGTCACCTAGATACTCCAATGTCACCTCAAGTGTCCGTGGGTATGGTTTGTGACGCCCTCGATTCAATCGTACACTAATCATACATGCAAATGTGTACGATCAAGACCAAGGACTCACGGGAAGATATCACAACACAACTCTAGACACAAATTGAAAATAATACAAGCTTTATATTACAAGCCAGGGGCCTCGAGGGCTCGAATACATAAGCTCGAATACAGAAGAGTCAGCGGAAGCAACAATATCTGAGCACAGACATAAGTTAGACAAGGATGCCTTAAGAAGGATAACAGAAAAGCAACATCGATCGAAAAGGCAAGGCCTCCTGCCTGGGAGCCTCCTAACTACTCCTGGTCATCGGCGGTCTCCATGTAGTAGTAGGCATCGGAGGTGACATCTGGCTCCTGGGCTCCGACATCTGGTTGCATCAACCGGAAAGAAGAAGAAAGGGGGAAAAGGGGGCACAAAGCAACCGTGAGTACTCATCCAAAGTACTCGCAAGCAAGGATCTACACTACATATGCAACACTATCAAAGGAGGGTTGTATATGTGGACTGGGCTGCAGAAATGCCAGAATAGAGAGAAGGCCTAGTCCTATCGAAGACTAGCATCTTCTGGAAAATCACCATCTTGCAGCAACAGGAGGGAGTAGAGTAGCATAAAGTAAAGTCGTAGGAGTGTTATCAACCTCGGCCAGAGATCCTTTCTCGACTCCCTGCGAGAAAGCAATCCCAGAGTCATACTATCCAGTTATCATCAC
This sequence comes from Triticum urartu, assembly GCF_003073215.2. NCBI lineage: Eukaryota > Viridiplantae > Streptophyta > Magnoliopsida > Poales > Poaceae > Triticum > Triticum urartu. The sequence goes on from NC_053023.1 coordinate 542,371,283, forward strand.
AATCCATTACTCATCACCATCCAGTCTCATCACAAGTATCCAGTTCTAGTTGTATCGATCGGGATACAACTCCAAGTGTCCGTTACCGTAGGACATGCTATCGATAGATGTTTTCTTCCCTGCAGGGGTGCACCAACTTACCCACCACGCTCGTTTAACTTCGGCGGGACACACTTTCCTGGGTCATGCCCGGCCTCGGCCAAACAATACGCCGCAACCCGACCTAGGCTTAATAGAGAGGCCAGCACGCCGGACTAAACCTATGCCCCCAGGGGTCATGGGCCATCTCCCCGGGAACTCCTGCACATTGCGTACACGGCCGGTGAGCAGACCTAGCTACCTCCTTCAACAAGGCAGGAGCTTACGCAGTCCAACCCGGCGCGCGCCGCTCAGTTGCTGACGTCTATTAAGCTTCGGCTGATGTATACGACGCAGAACGCCCATACTATGCCCACGTTATGGTTAGTGCTATCAGGCCAGAGGCCCCTCGGATCAAATATCCAAACCATAGTGGATTACGAGCACGCGGTAACGAGCAGAGACTCACGATCGATGTGACCCCGTCACCCCATCTCGAGTACTTGCGGCAAGGGCTAAGAATGCCCGACCACGCCTCATAAGTATCTCACGGGCACCTTCCAGGTTAACCCGACTCCACATCACTCGCAATTAAGCTCGCGCGGGTACCACTCAGGGTCGACCCGTCTTTAGTAACATGGTTAGAGTCCAAGTATCCGTATGTCCAAACATCAAGGGGAAAAACCCGAGGAATCATCCCCGATGAATTCCACTAGATGTAATCATCAAGGTGAACGTAAGAGGAATCACCATCGAGGTTTACACTTGAGGGGTTGCATGAAAGAGCCGTATCAGAAGCGGTTAAGGAGGAAATCACCCTCGATGACCACGACCGAATAGCTACACTACAGGTTAACAACCGAAGTGCTGAAGAGGTCTCACCCTCGGCACTCGATAGTAACCCAGTAGTGTCGAGCAACTAAGGGGAAGTGATGTGTGGTGTCGGGGCCTGGTCTTTGATCACATAGATTGAGTCATCAAAGATGAAGCAGGGGCAACAAGGACAAGGTGGGGGTCACTCGTGGATCACTGACCAACCTATACTAAGCAGTTTAGGATAAGCAGGTAAGGTACAACAATAGGTACAAGAGCAGGCTATGCATCAGAATAGGAGCAAACAATAACAGTAGCAAAATCTAATGCAAGCATGAGAGAATGGAATGGGCGATAACGGGATGATCAAAAGGGGGCTTGCCTGGTTGCTCTGGCAAGGAGGGGTCGTCGTCGATGTAGTCGATCACAGGGGCAGCATCGGTCTCGGGGTCTACCGGAGAGAAGAGGGGGAAGAAACAGTAAATATAAAGCAAACATAGCATCACAAAGCATAACGTGGCAATATGATGTGCCGGGTGTGACCTAACGTATGGCTACACGATATAGGTGAAGGGGGAATTCAACCGGGAATGTAATCCCGGTTCCGGACCTGTGTTAGACAAATGACCGGAGGGGGATGTTCCATGTTCAGATAGTTAGAGGCATCTGACAGGTAAACGGACCGCGTATTCGGATTCCTGTCGTCGTTCTAAGCAACTTTCATGTATAAAGTTTTTTGATCTGAGCTACAGTTTATTTAATATGATTTTCTAAAGATTAAACCATTTTCTGGATTTATTTATATTAACAGAAAAGGAAATATGACGTCAGCAGAGTGTCAGCATGACATCAGCAAGTCAACAGAGTTGACCAAAGTCAACCCTGACGTGTGGGGCCGTTCTATCATAGTCTAACAACCAATTAACAGTTTTAATTAACTAATCAAGTTAATTAGGTGCCAAAAAGAGTTAATTAAGTTAACTAATTACCTATTTAATTAATTAACTAATTACTTATTTATTTAATTAATTAATTAACTAATTACATATTTTAAAAAACATTTTCTTTTAAACGTTTTTGGGGCGGTTAGCACTAATCAACATTAGTACTAATAAAAAAAGGGGGGTTCGGCCCCAAACACACACGCACACAACGCGCGGGCGCCGGCGGCCATGGGCGCAGCCGGCCGGCTAGGGCTGCAACTTGCGGGGGAGGGGGCTCGCAGGGCCTTGTCGGTGCTAGGCAGTGGCGACGGCAGGAGACTGGGCCGGCCACGAGCGACGAGGCGTGGCGGCAAGCAGCTAGGTGCAGGGGCGCGGCGAGCGAAGCGGGGCAGGGGCTCGGCTAGGGCGTGAGCAGCGCACGTCCACGTGGGGGAGGGCGCACACGCACAGTGCAGGGACGACGGGCGCGACGTTGATAGGGTGGCGCGGAGAACAAACAGAGGCAGCGTGGGGGAGGTGGCCGGTGTAGGCGGGCCGTGACCTCAAGCGGGCGTCGGAGTGCATTCGCGACAGAGAGAGGAGGGGCGAGGCCCTCACCGACGTTGCAGGGAAGGGGAGGCGTGGCTTTAGGTCAACCGGCAAGCAAGAGCTCGGGGCCGGTCCTGGTGATCCGGTGACGAGGTTCAGCGCGTCGTGGCGGCGAGCCGCGGCGGCGGCGGGGGGGCGGGGGGGCGAAGCAAGCGGCGAGGCGGCGTCAGGCGAGGTGGCGCCGGCGATCCGGCTTCAGCGCACAGTGGCGGGGCGAAGGGGTCGGGGCGACGAGCGGCTTTGGGTCAGGCGGGGCGCCGTCGCCGGGGTTGCCGCCCCTCGATCTGGATCGGGCCGGGGGGGCAGAGGAGCGAGGGAAAACGTGGGGGAGTGGGGGCGCGTGGGGAGGGAGTGGGGGAACGGGGCGACCGGGTTAGGGTTAGAAAGGGAGTGGGGGGGGTTAGGTAGGCGCAGTTGGGCCGGCCTGGGGGTTACCTGGGCCGAAGGCCCAGTGAGGGGCGAGGCCTCTCCCGTTTTCTTATTTATTTTTTAAACAAAAACCCTTTTCTATTTTCCTTATTAAAAGGCATTTAAACACCTTATAAAAGGTTGGTTCAACCACCAAAATTAGTTAGGGATTATTTGCCACATGATGAACATTTTAGATTTCATGTCTGAGCATTTTTGAATTTCACACATAAATTCAAATTGAATTCAACTGGAATCTGAAATGAGAGAGAACCAAGGGTGATCAAACACTTGTTTAGCAAAATGATTAACTTAACCCAAGGGTTACTGTAGCATCATTACACCGGGGTGTTACAACTCTCCTCCTCTAAAAGAAATTCTCGTCCTAAGAATTAAGAGGTAGAAGGGAACAGGTCGGGGTATTCGGCCCAGAGGTTATCTTCGCGTTCCCAAGTGGCTTCATCTTTAGAATTATTTGACCATTGAACCTTGAGGAACTTGGTAACCTTCTGGCGTGTTCGACATTCAGCTTCTTCAAGAATGCAGATTGGATGCTCTTTGTATGTGAGATCATCTTGAACTTCAATCAATTCCGGATCCACTTCACGTTCCGGATCCTTGAAGCTTCAACGAAGTTGCGACACATGGAAGACGTCATGGACCTGAGAGAACTGAGGTGGCAACTCCAGTTGATAAGCCACCAGTCCATAACGGGCGAGGATGCGGAAGGGACCAATATAGCGCGGAGCTAGCTTGCCCTTCACTCCAAACCGATGAGTGCCTCTCAAAGGAGTGATACGCAAATAAGCTTGTTCACCAGGTTGATAAGTTGAACCCCAGTGTTTCTGGTCATAGTTGCTCTTCTGACAGGACTGGGCCGCCTTGAGATTATCCCGGACAATGCGAACCTGCTCTTCAGCTTGTTGAATAATGTCTGGACCAATGAGCGTCCGTTCCCCAGTTTCTGACCAATTCAGAGGGGTTCGGCACTTGCGTCCATAAAGCACTTCAAAAGGTGTCATCTTCAAGCTGGCTTGATAACAGTTGTTAGAGGAGAACTCCGCATAAGGGAGAGATTCTTCCCACTTCTTGCCGAAAGAAATAACACAAGCCCGAAGCATGTCTTCAAGAATTTGATTGACTCGCTCGACTTGGCCTTGGGATTGGGGATGATAAGAAGTGCTCCAGGTAATATGAGTTCCCATTGCCTCTTGGAAACTATCCCAGAACTTAGAAGTGAAAATACTGCCGTGGTCTGAACAGTTCTCCTTCGGAATGCCGTGGAGTGACACAATTCTGGAGATATACAAGTTTGCTAATTGACTAGTAGTGATAGTCTCCTTGACTGGCAGAAAGTGAGCAACCTTCGAGAATTGGTCGATGACGACAAAGACAGCATCGTTACCTTTCTGAGACTTGGGAAGGCCAGTGACGAAGTCCATCTGAATCTTATCTCACTTCCATTCAGGAATCGGAAGCAGTTGCAGAAGTCCAGCCGGTTTCTGATGTTCTGCTTTGACGCGATGACAAATGTCACATTCTTCAATATATCGATCAATGTCTTGCTTAATATTAGACCACCAGTACTTCTGACGGATGTCTAGATACATCTTGGTACTTCCCGGATGAATAGAGAGAGGGGTGTCATGCGCTTCTTTCATCACCTTCTCTGTCATAAGCTCGAACCGGGGTACTACAATGCAATCTCTGAAGTATAAGGTTCCATCTTCACCAAGTGAGAAATCTCTGGATTTCTCTAAGGCAAGATCCTTTTTCATCAAATCAATGTGAGCATCTTTGGCTTGAGCAGACTTAATTGCTTTCAATAGAGTTGGTTCCAGGACAAGGTTACTCAGAGAACCCTATGGAACTAGTTGGAGGTTCAGCTTGCATAGCTCTTCATAAAGGCGGGGTTGAGCTTTGAAAACCATGTGATTGTTGCAATAAGACTTACGGCTCAGGGCATCAGCCATTACATTAGCCTTGCCAGGGGTATAGGATATACCACAGTTGTAGTTAGCAATAGCTTCCATCCATCGCTGCTGACGAAGGTTCAGATCTGGCTGAGTAAACAGGTACTTCAGACTCTGATGATCGGTGAAGATCTCACAACGATTACCGAGAAGGTATTGCCGCCATAGCTTCAGTGCAAAGATAACCGCAGCAAGCTCAAGGTCATGAACTGGGTAGTTCTCTTCGTGAGGACGCACTTGACGGGAGGCATAAGCAATCACTCTGTGCTCTTGCATTAGGACACAGCCTAATCCTTGACATGAAGCGTCACAATAGATGACGAAGTCCTTGCGAGAATCAGGGGGAGCAAGCATTGGGGCAGACGTCAGCTTGTCGTTGAGTGCCTGGAAACTTTCCTGACATTTGTTTGTCCAATCAAACTTAACGCCTTTGTGTAGCAGATTGGTCAGTGGCTTGGCGATCTTGGAGAAGTTCTCGACAAAACACCGGCAATAACTGGCAAGTCCGAGAAAGCTTCTGACTTGCTTGACAGTCTTCGAAGGGGTCTAGTCAAGAATAGCCTGAACGTGCTCTGGGTTGACGGCAATACCATCCTCGGAGATGACATGACCAAGGTAGGTGACTTCAGAAAGCCAGAATTGACACTTGGAATACTTGGCATACAGTTGATGCTCTCGAAGCTTCTCTAGAACAAGTCGAAGATGTTCAGCATGTTCTTCTTTGTTCTTCGAATATACCAGGATATCATCCAGATAGACTACGACGAACTTGTCGAGGTAATCCATGAATATGCAGTTCATCAGACGAGAGAATGTAGCTGGAGCATTGGTCAAACCGAATGACATGATGGTGTACTCGTAAGAACCATAACGAGTGACGAAGGCGGTCTCTGGAATATCCTCTTCACGAACACGGATCTAGTGGTATCCCAACCTCAAGTTGAGTTTAGATAATATTGATGAACCAGCAAGTCGATCATATAGATCATTAATCCGAGGAAACGGATATTTGTTCTGAATTGTAGCTTGGTTGATAGGACGATAGTCTTGTACCAAACGATTCGTTCCATCCTTCTTTTTTACAAAGAGAGAAGGTGCTCCCCAAGCTGAGGAACTTGGACGAATGAAACCAATGCGAAGAGATTTGTCGATTTCCTCCTTAAGTTCAAGGAGTTCATGAGGCGGCATCTTGTAGGGTCGTTTGGCAATAGGAACGGTGCCTGGTTTCAAATCGATGACGAACTCGACAGCCCGGGCAGGGGGTATTTCTGGAAGTTCTTCTGGAAATACGTCTTGGAAGTCGCGAACGACTGGAATCTTTTCAATTACCTCAAGAGGTGCTGCGTTCAACGCATTCAAAGCATAAAGTCGTGCTTCAGCGTTTTGAACAAGCTGAGCATGGTAGGTTACTATCTCATCGGAAGGATGTAGGAGGTGAACAACCTTGGTGGCGCAAACGATAGAGGCAGTATGCGCATTCAACCATTCCATTCCCAGAATGAGGTCAATATTGGAAGACTCCAGAATAATGGGAGAAAAAAGAAATTCCAACCCTTCAATCTCAACGGGAACATCGCGACCAATCATGGTAGTTTGATATCGGCCCGCAGGGGTGCGTACCACTATTGGAGTGTTCATGGGCTCGCATCGAATGTCGTGTGTGTATGCAAAACTTTCTTACATGAATGAATGTGATGCCCCTGAATCGAATAAAACAGAAGCCGGTACTGAATTAACAAGAAGAGTACCGATCATAGTGGCAAGCTGGTCTTGAGCTTCAATCAGATCAACATGATTAGCCTGACCACGACCATAAGGTCTGGCATTATTGTTATGGCGCTGATTGTTACGACCAGTTTAAGGCAAAGCCAGCTGATTCTGATTCTGAGGGCATTTCCTGGAACGGTGACCTGGGAGGCCACACTTGAAGCATAGACCATCATTGGGGTTGGGAGCAGAAGCTTGCGGTGGTACAACCCGAAGGGGCTGCCTCTACGGTGGAGGGGGAAGGCGAGGTGCAGCATAGGATTGTCTTGGTGCAGGTGCAGTTGGACGATACATGCTGTGGGGGATCCATATCTGACGCTTCTGTGCTGACGGGCCCGAAGATGAGCCAGCGTCACGGCTGCGCCTGAGGGACCCCTAGTGTTCCCGAAGACCAGTCTCAACCTGAATAGACTCTTGTTCACCAAGGTGGCAAAGTCGCCAAAGTCATGAATGAGCAGTGCTAGCTTGATATCAGGGTGAAGTCCATCACAAAACTTCTCTTGCTTACGAGCATCATTTGCAATGTATTCTTCAGCATAACGTGACAAGTCCAAGAATTCCCGCTGATAAGCATCTACAGATTTGTTGCCTTGGGCGAGGTTGCGGAACTCTCGCTTCTTCTTGTCCATAATTCCGTGAGGAATGAAGCGGGCACAGAAGGCAGCTTGGAAATCTGGCCAAGTGATGACCGTTCTAGTGGGTAGGGTATGCCTGTGGCTGTCCCACCATTGAGCAGCGGGACCCTTTCGAAAGAAAGATGCAAAGGTGACATAGCTGGCAGGGGCCACACTAGCAGACTCCATTTCATACGTGATGTGGCGGAGCCAGTCATCACCATCAAGGGGTTGAGTTGAGCTGCGGTAGATAGTTGGGTTGAGGCGCATGAAGTCCTGCAGAATTACTGGGGTTGGCTGTTGATTCATGTTCGGACGAGGAAACTGAGTCATCATTCCTTCCATGAACTGGTGATTCAACTCAAACTGTTGCATCATTCCGGCAAAGAATTCAGGCGGTGGTGGATCGTTGGCACCACGGCCACGACCAGCGGGTCTAACCATCCTGCTAACATTTAACTGGGGGTAGTTCAGCATTGAGTATTTGCAAAGACAAGGATCAATCATGATGAAACATGCATAATGAAAGAGGTACGATGGATACCACTTAGTAGTCAACACGACAGTCTGTGCACTACTCAAAATGCTATTCTAAGGAATAACTATGGCTTTATCCAACTTCAGGGTGAATGTGGTCACGGGATCCTCATGTTAGAGTTATTAAATTCGTTTAACCAGAATGGAAGAGAGATCAGAGTTCCAGAGTATAGACGAGGAATAAAAGATCCTAATACCACCCAATGGCGACGTGGGCCCGTAAGACACACAACCAATGTTAGTAAAAGTTTTTCAGTGACTAGACTCAACTTCGGCCAAGGAGTTGGAAAGGGGGCTACCTACAGGCAGTCAGCTCTGATACCAACTTGTGACGCCCTCGATTCAATCATACACTAATCATACACGCAAATGTGTACGATCTAGATCGAGGATTCATGGGAAGATATCACAACACAACTCTAGGCACAAATTGAAAATAATACAAGCTTTATATTATAAGCCAGGGGCCTCGAGGGCTCTAATACATAAGCTCGAATGTAGAAGAGTTAGCGGAAGCAAAAATATCTGAGCACAGACATAAGTTAGACAAGGATGCCTTAAGAAGGCTAGCACAAAAGCAACATCGATTGAAAAGGCAAGGCCTCCTGCCTGGGAGCCTCCTAACTACTCCTGGTCATCGGCGGTTGTCGGTGTTAAAACCGGCGGATCTCGGGTAGGGGGTCCCGAACTGTGCGTCTAGGCCAGATGGTAACAGGAGGCAGGGGACACGATTTTTTACCCAGGTTCGGGCCCTCTTGATGGAGGTAAAACCCTACATCCTGCTTAATTGATATTGACGATATGGGTAGTACAAGAGTAGATCTACCACGAGATCAGAGAGGCTAAACCCTAGAAGCTAGCCTATGGTATGATTGTATGTTGTGATTGTTGTCCTACGGACTAAAACCCTTCGGTTTGTATAGACACCAGAGAGGGTTACGATTACACAAGGTCGGTTACAAAGGAGGAGATATCCCTATCCGTATTGCCTAGCTTGCCTTCCACGCCAAGTAGAGTCCCATTCGGACACGAGATGAAGTCTTCAATCTTGTATCTTCATAGTCTAACAATCCGTCCAATGGAGATAGTCTGGCTGTCCGGAGACCCCCTAATCCAGGACTCCCTCAGTAGCCCCTGAACCAGGCTTCAATGACGATGAGTCCGGCGCGCAGTATTGTCTTCGGCATTGCAAGGCGGGTTCCTTCTCCGAATACATCACAGAAGAATTTGAATACGAGGATAGTGTCCGACCCTGCAAAATAAGTTCCACATTCCACCGTAGAGAGAATAATATTTTCGCAGATCTAATTTGCTGGCTTGTTTTGGCAGCATGACGTTACGTCACGGCCGGGTGATTATTCGAACCGTTCCTTTTAACCAGCCCCTCACATAACGCGAGGCAGTTTTTTCGACACGTCTTGTCAAAGCAGAGATCGTGTCCCTTTATTACGGGATTCTCATCACTACGGGCGTGGGTAACCCAACCGTGCCATCAATTGCGGCGCTTGGGGGATAAGCGAGTTTTACCAGGCAAGTGGGGACGCTTAGTTTCGTCCACCCATATAAAGGGATAAGGATTCACCTTTCTATCCACGCCTTCTTCCTCCCTTACCCATCCGTTTTCGCACACTCGAGCTCTAGCGCCCAAGTCCGCACTTCCCACCTCGACCTTCTCCAATCATGTCCGGAGTGGGAGGCAGGTGGATGGTCTCCTCCGTCACGGAGGGAGACATCAAGAAACTGAGGACAACCGGATACCTGCCCGACGACATCGCGCACTGGCTCCCAGATGAGGGGTAGCTCATCCCCACCCCCAGGACCCATGAGAGGGTAGTATTCCTCACCCATTTCCTCCGCGGACTGGGATTCCCTCTCCATCCCTTCGTCCGGGGGCTCATGTTTTATTACATCCTGGATTTCCACGAGCTGGCCCCGAACTTCATCCTCAACATCTCGGCGTTTATCATCATGTGCGAGGCCTTCCTCCGCATCAAGCCCCACTTTGGCTTATGACTGAAGACCTTCAATGTCAAGCCGAAGGTGGTGGGCGGCTGCCAGGCGGAGTGCAGAGGCGCCATGGTGGGCAAGATGCCCAACGTAACATGGCTCGAGGGCTCCTTTGTGGAAACCATAAAGGGGTGGCAATCGGGATGGTTCTATATCACCAAGCCACGCGACCCTGCATGGGCTCACCTCTTGGAAAGAGAAGGGCATGTCCTGGGGTAGTTCAAAAGAGCAGACCAGACTCCAAACATGTATTCAAAACATGGTGGACAAGAAGCTCAAGCTTGTCAACATAGTCCAAGTTATGCTCATCCGCCGGATACTCCCGTGCCAACAACGGGAGTTCAACTTGTGGGAGTTCAATCCGGCATAGCAGCAAACTCTGAACAGGCTCTTCGACGCGACTCATGAAGACTCCTGGAAGGTGCTATTCAAAAGTGCTGAAGTCCCCCCCTATTACTGAGGATCACGGATTCAGCGCAAAGCGCCAAGCCAGTGCAGTAAGCTGGTTTACCTTTCATAGGATACTTATTATTTTTATATAGATTGACTCTATGCGGGATCTAAACTCCCGTACCTTTGACAGGACTGGCAGAAGATGGCCGGACAGATCTACTGTCTGGCTCCTTTGCCCGAAGTCCCCGCAGACGCTCTTCTGGCGAAGATGTTGACTCCGGCCCCTTATACGGTGCCGGAGAAGACCACGAAGGCCAAGGGAACCCGAAAGAGTTCCCGACGCCAGGCGTCGTCGGACTCACAGTCCGATGACTCTGCGGTGCACTCTTCCCCCGAAGACGAGGAAGAAGAAGAAGAAGAAGAAGCTCCCCCACCGACTGGGGGAGACAAGAAAATGAAGGCCGCCCCAACCGGGGAGGCCGGAGGGTCCAAGAAGGGAAGGACTCTCCTTCCGGACGGTTCCACCGCCGCCGAAGAAGGCGAAGACGAGTGGTTGTCCAGGGTCAAGCCCCCGGGGAGATCGTAAGTATTCGGATACCAGAGTAACTTATAGGATTCCTTTGCCGCACTGCTTTTCCTAACGCCGAACGCAATTATGCAGGCCGCCACGAGCCAGTATCGATGTATCATCGGACGACTCCTTGGGCTTGTCGGACATCGATAGTGATCCAGTCCCGACCGCCACCTCCCCTCATCCTGCTGACAACGCCGAGGTGTTGTCTCAAGAGGCACCGGTTCGAGGGGAGACAGTCCCAGAGGCGCCTCAAGGCGACCTTCCGGACTCTGGGAGCCGAGGGGACGGAGCCCCCGAGAGCTCCGAGTTCGGCCCTCAGCCGAACACCGCGCCGGACCCTCCAGCGGTTCGGGACTCGGGCAGGCGGCCTCCTTCTAAGAGGGGCAAGACGCCTGTGCAGGTGACCTCTGTCCATCTAGAGGCACCGAACAATCTGCTAGAAGCGCTTTGCAGCACTTCCATCGACGAGGAGCACCGCACTATCATGAGTGCGGTGATCCAGAAAGTTCAGTCCGCCAAGAGCGGTTTGACTGAAGCCTGTGCCAGCCTTCTAACAGGCTTCGTGGTAAGTGTTTTAAAATGTAGTAGAAATATTACCGCATAGACAGTAGCCTCTGATGCTTTGTTTGGTGTTCACAAAGAAAAGCCGAACAGAGGATCAAATAATATCGCAGGAGTCTAATATAAGTATGTCAATATGCATATGCAGGCTTAGGTGCTGGCGTCCGCCGCACTAACTGCGGAGGTCTTCGTACTGAAGCAGGACCTCGAGGGGTCCAGGAAAGAGCTCGGCCTTGCCAAGAGGCAGCTCGAGGAGAACAAGGGTAGGTAATACCCTGTCTTGTGTATATATAAAAGAGGACGCAATTGCAAAATGATAGGATCATCGTATGTTTGCCAGGGGCCACGGCCGAGGTGGCAACCCTGAAGCAAGCGCTGACCAAGGCCGAAGATACAGCGGCCAAGGAGCGCACCGAGCGAGAGAAGCACGAGGCTCGGGTGGGCGAGGTGCAGCAAGAGCTCCAGGCTCTTGTAGCGAAGCACGAGGCGTTGGAGCTTGACTCCAAGACGCGGGAGTCTGAGCTTGCCGCGGCCCTCAAGAGTGTAAAAAGTGCCAAGGCCGAAGCCCAAAAGGCCCTCCAATAGATCGACGCGATGAAGAAGATAGCGGCGAGTAAGGCTTTCTATATGCAAAGCAAGCATGTAAAAGTAAATTACCGATTACTTACCCAGATCCGGAGCTCTTCAGGAGCATTCGCAGATTTGCCCCGCAATGTGTCTGATGCCGCACAATTTTACCAGGCCGAGGATGGATGCTCGACGGAGAAGCTGTTCTAGTCTCAGTATGCTGAGGCCGAACATCCGGTGCCAATGAGCGACCAGCTGAAGCAGATGGTCGAGCTACATAAGGTGGCCGATCAGGCCACGAAGATCTTTATAGTCCGGCTGTGGCCTGGCGACGCCCTTCCAAATAGCTTCTTCGGCCTGGTGAGGCGGCTTGTGGATGCCTGCCCGCGGCTGGAGGTTGTCAAGTGATCTGTCTGCATTGAAGGTGCACGCCGGGCTTTCACCCGTGTGAAATTGAAGTGGGTCAAGCTCGTTTTATCCTGTATGTATGAAAACTTGTTTCATATGCACTATGCAACGCTTGTCGGAATTTAAAATATTACCTTCTGTTTGGCTGTTTATCCAATCTGAGAGATGGCTAGGCCTCGGCTTCTGCCCCCATGCCACAAGTGCTGGGGTGTTCGGGATAAACCTGAGCACTCTTGTTCCCATGTTTGGGTCCTTCGAGGGAGGTGCTCAGCAGAGCGAACAAGGCAACAAGACTAATGATGCTTTATCACTCTCACTTAGCCATATAATTCTATAATTTTAAATTTCGGCGAAGCCCCTGGTATTCGGAAGGCCGAATTCGGGGCGCGATACACGCTGTTAAGCCGGACAAGGCCGGCCCCTCGCTCTAAGTGGCATATGTCATTAGGGACTTGAAAATCTCGCCGAACAGCGACCAGTCTCTCGCCTTATCATGACAGTGTAGGATCGAAAGTATGTCTAGAGGGGGGGTGATTAGACTACTTGACCAAATAAAAACTTAACCTTTTCCCAATTTTAGTTCTTGGCAGATTTTAGCTATTTTAGGACAAGTCAAGCAATCATCACATAATTCAAGCAAGCATGCAAACAGTATATTGGCAGCAGAAAGTAAAGCATGCAACTTGCAAGAATATAAAGGGAAGGGTTTGGAGAATTCAAACGCTATTGGAGACACGGATGTTTTTCCCGTGGTTCGGATAGGTGGTGCTATCCTACATCCACGTTGATGGAGACTTCAACCCACGAAGGGTAACGGTTGCGCGAGTCCACATAGGGTTCCACCCAAGGGCAACGGTTGCGCGACTCCATGAAGGGCTCTACCCACGAAGGGTCCACGAAGAAGCAACCTTGTCTATCCCACCATGGCCAACGCCCACGAAGGACTTGCCTCACTAGCGGTAGATCTTCACGAAGTAGGCGATCTCCTTGCCCTTACAAACTCCTTGATTCAACTCCACAATCTTGTCGGAGGCTCCCAAGTGACACCTAGCTAATCTAGGAGACACCACTCTCCAAGAAGTAACAAATGGTGTGTAGGTAATGAACTCCTTGCTCTTGTGCTTCAAATGATAGTCTCCCCAACACTCAACTCTCTCTCATAGGATTTGGATTTGGTGGAAAGAAGATTTGAGTGGAAAGCAACTTGGGAAGGCTAGAAATCAAGATTCATATGGTAGGAATGGAATGTCTTGATCTCAACACATGAGTAGGTGGTTTTCTCTCAGAACATATGAGTAGGAATGATATGTGTGTTCTGGTGGCTCTCTCTTCGAATGAGAAGGAGGTGGAGAGGTATATATAGCCTCCACACAAAATCCAACCATTACATAGATTTCCAATCTCGGTGGGACCGAATGAATAATCTCGGTCTGACCAAAGTAGTAAACCTAGTGACCATTAGGAATTTCGGTGGAACTGACATGCAACTCGGTAGGACCGATTCGGTTAGGGTTTGGGCATAACATAATCTCGGTGAGACCGATTACACAAACTTGGTGGGACCGAGATTGGTAATTAGCTAACCAGAGAGTTGGTCAGGCAAACTCGGTGGGACCGATTTGCTCTTTCGGTGGGACCGAGTGAAACTTGGTGAGACCGAAAAGTTACAAAGGGGAAACACTGAGTTTACATTGCAATCTCGGTGGGACCGATTCGCTCTTTCGGTGGGACCGAAAAGTTACGAAAGGAAAACAGAGAGTTTGCAACCCAATCTCGGTGGGACCGAGATCCTTATCGGTAGGACCGAATTGCTAGGGTTTGGTAGTGGCTAATGACATTTGAAACTCGGTGGCGCCGGATAGGAAAAATTGGTAGGAACGAGTTTGGCTTAGAGTTTAGGTCATATGTGGATATGGGAAAGTAGTTGAGGGTTATGGAGCATATCATTAAGCACATGGAGCAAGAGGCTCATTAAGCAACACCTCATCCCTTCCTGATAGTATTGGCTTTTCCTATGGACTCAATGTGATCTGGGATCACTAAAATATGAAAAGAAGAGTCTTGAGCTTTCGAGCTTGAGCCAATCCATTGTCCTTAGCATTTTGAGGGTTCCACTTTCATATCCATGTCATGCCAATCATTGAGCTTTCCTGAAATAATTATCTTGGAATAGCATTAGCTCAGTGAGCTATATGTTGTTATGAATTACCAAAACCACCTAGGGATAGTTGCACTTTCAATCTCCCCCTTTTTGGTAATTGATGACAACATATAGATCAAAGCTTCGACAAATGATAATAAGCATGAAGTATATCCTCGCTTTGAGAAGTATGTGATAAGTAAGAGCTCCCCCTAAATTTGTGCATATATAAAATTTGCTTTGGACTGCAAATGCACAAAGAGTTAGAGTCATGGGTTACTCTTCCATGTCACATACATCTTGGTGGAGCGCTCAAAATGATAAGAATGAAATACATGCACTCATCACCAAGAATAGTGAATGATCACAAACGATAGATAGCATGATAATATTTAGCAAGCATTAAGCAAACATTAAGTGTAGCTTATGATCAATCACATGATCATCGATGTCTCACACATAATGACATAGTATCAAGCACTCAAAAGCAAAAAGTTTGAAAGACCACCAAATAAAGCAAGAGAGAAAAGCAACACTCTCTCTCTCTCGAAGCCTATGATCTATACATCTTCTCCCCCTTTGGCAACAAGTTACCAAAAAGTTCCTAGAAAATGCATAGTGCTAAGTCGTCGCTCAGGCTTGATCTTCAGGTGGTGGTGGAGTCCGGATCACTCCAAGGACGAAGGCTTCTGTAGATGCTGAAGTAGTCGCTGGAGTTGGAGCTGAGGTAGATGCTGGAGCTGAGGTTGTGGCTGGTGCAGACGTTGTAGCTCTGGTGTCAGCAACTGGCAGTGCAGACGACCTCGGGCCTCGTGGCACTCTAGAAAAAGCATGAGTTGTGGTCCTGCCTCTCCTCTCATTCATGTCCTCCTGGAGCTGCTCCACTACAGACTGGACTTCTGTTACCTTGACATCCAAGTCATAGAACTTTTGTTCCATGATCCTCTCTAGGCTCTGCTGATTTTTGGTGAGGTTGGCTATACTTTGCTCAATTCTCAGCGAGGATGCAATCAAGTAACTGAGCTGCTCTAGTTTCATCTTCAAGAAGTACTCAGATGCCTCCTCTTGAGTAGGCATCCTGGCAGCTTTCTCCTTCTTCGCCTTCTCCTTCTTTGCAAAAGATTGTGCAGATGATGGCTCATTCTCTGTCATTACAACTTCATTGTTCTCAAAGTCTGGACGGATGGGCAGGTGTTCCTTATCCAAAAGATATATGCCCGTGCCCATCTTGGAGTTGATGAGCTCCTGAATCTGAGGGGCATATCCACAGCTCCTCTTCTGATCTGCAGCTGTCCTCTTAATGGTTTCAACAATGAGACTCATGACCTTGAATTTCTGAGGCACGTCAAAGACATGAAGCAGGTTGATCGCGTGACCTCTGATCATCTTGTGATCTCCAGACTTAGGCAGCAGAGTGTGCCTTAGTATCCAATTGATAGTAGGCAATCCTGAAAGCAGATAGTGCACTGAGCCAAACTTGAATGAGTCAAGAGCTTCATTGGGAATTTCCTTATACATGTTGGACATGGAGTTATGGTCCATTTTCTTCTTGGCATAGATGCCCAAGTCCTCATCTTGCTCTTCTGGGGCATTGATGATCTGTGCCCACTCAGCCACTGTAGATTGATACCTTGTACCCTCTGACATCCATGTGATCCTTCCATCCGGATAAAAGTGAGATGTGGAGTAGAACTGCATGATGAGTTCCTCGTTCCACTTTGTGAGCTTCTGCCCAACAAAGTCCTCTACTCCACACGCTCTGAAGCTGTCCTGAACTCCTGGATAGTGCTCTTCATTCTCCTTGATATAGGTCCAGTCGACCCATCTCATGTCACAAACGATTGGCTTCTTGTCAAGCAAAATAGTCTCATAAAAATCTTGTTGCTCCTTTGTGTGAAATCTGTAGTCCACGGCAGTCCTTCTCCTAGAAGCATATGGATCTGCTTCCCTCCATTTCCTGAGCCCTGAGTCTCTCCTGAGCTTCATGTCCTCAGCCACAGGATGAGCATTGTTGTGGTCTGGGATCTTGGGCTTGAGCTTCCGAAGGACACTCTCTTCCTCTTCTTCAATAGCTTCAGGCACTGGGGCCTTGTTCTTTTCTGCAGCAGGTATACTCCTTGTGTTTCTCTTTGGAGCTGTCTTAGGCTTAGGTGCAGCCTTAGGAGCTTCCTAGGGCTTGGATGCAGCTTTCCCTGACCTTATGGCATCTCCCATAAGTTTGGCTGCCTTGGGTGCTGGTGCAGCATCCTCTTCTTCCTCCTCCTCTTCTACCATGATGGAGGCTCTCCCAAGCACTTTGGCTACAGTCTTCTTTACCCTCTCTTTCCTCTTCTTACCCTCTGCAGCAATGGGCTCAATGGGAGCAGGTGCAGGCTTCTCAGTTGATGCTCTAGCCTTAGACATGGGCTGCCTGCCTGCTGGCCTCTTGATTTTCAGGCCTGTCCTTGAGCCTTCAGCTGGCTCAACCCTCTTGGAAGTGGCCTCTTCCTCTGCCACATAGTCTTCATCCTCAGAATCAGACGTTCTCTTCTTCCTTTGACGTGTGGCAGCCTTAGGCAGATTGCTGGGTGTGCTCCTGCTGCCTTCATCAGAAGAACTTGAGGGCTAGTGCCCACACTCATCACAACTTGCTGCTCTGAGAGGTTTTGGCTATCACTTTGATCAGACATGTTGCAACTAACTGCTAACCCTGTGAATAGATTATAGAAGAGATAGAGTGGATGAGCACCACAAAAAGACAGAGATTTTTGCAAAAGATTAATTCAAAAACTTAGTTTTAGTTTTCCACAGAAAGCATCTCAGATCTACCGATTTTCAAACTCGGTGACACCGAAGCAGTTTTGGCACCAGAACTGGTGAACTCGGTCAGACCGAGTCACAGTTCGGTGGCACCGAGACTGCTAGGGTTTCATAGAATTCCAAAATCGGTCGCACCGATAAGTTATTCTCGGTCAGACCGAGTTTAACTTGTGCAATGGCAAAAGCCAGATCGGTGGGACCGAGTTTTTCAACTCGGTGGGTCCGAGATGGTTTCGGCGGAAACCTAACCCTAAAATTTTCGAATTAAACCTAATCTACGAGCGTTTTGACTGGATAGAAGTTTATCAATCGTGGCAAGATACATGATAATCACAATGTGCTAGGAATCAGATTGAGGAATAGCACAATGATCAAGTCCATACCCTAGTTTGGCGTGGACTTTCTACGGCGGCAACGGCGGGGCAGAAATCCGTTGACGGCGGCGAAGACCAGCGACAGGAGGCTGCTGGCGGCGAGGAGACGATCCAGAGACCTCGAGGGCAGAGCAGGCTATCGCGCGGGCGAGGAGGTTTCGGAGAAATTTCCAAAATTCTGCCCGTCACTATATATAGCCCGACCCTGTCGGTGTGACCGAGTGGAATAACTCGGTGGCACCGAGATGCAAAACTGTGTGCAGTTATTGCAACTCGGTGTGACCGAAAAGTTCAAATCGGTTGCACCGAGATCAAAAACCTAGATCAACTTAATGAACTTGGTAGGACCGAAAATGGAGCATCGGTCAGACCGAGATTCATAAAGAGGTTTTGGAAGTTTAAGTCTATGACGAATCGGGGACTCCGAGCGCTCCTCACACAGAGTGGTTCGAATCTGACTTGATCAAATTTTGTGATGCAGCATGAATAGAGTTTGAGACGAGAAAAGAATAGATAGCTAGAGGAGGTTCTTAGGCATTCTTGTCCATCCACTTGGCAAAAGAAGAAAGCCAAACAATCAAAACAACAAGTGGATGTCCTTGAATGAGTAAAATATGCAACCAACATGCTCACACAATAAGATAGCGAATGAAATATGTGGCAAAGCATGCACAACCAATTCTAGCATCTATCAAGCAATTTGCGATGACTAGGTCATCTATATATGAGTATATTGACTTAGGAGTCAAGTGAGAACACTTGATCGTAGGTCATACTCATCGTTTAAGCTCAAGTGGGGTTACCACTTTTACATAAAGCATTGTTTTGTTCACATCTTTAGAGTTGCTTTAGCTCAAGTCTTAGAGTAAAGCTCCCCCTAGATGTGATATCCCCCCTAAGAGGGATGAACTAACCTTGGGTTTTGTCGATGATGACTTCATGTAGATATTGGAGATGTGGCTGCTCAATGTTGATGTAGATCTCTTGGAGCTATCCTTTTGAGTGAATTGCACTTTCAATACCTACATGGGTTAGTCCCACAAGGAACAAACAAGGATATCCATAGACATAGAGTGATGCACACAAAAGATGATGTCCATGAAAACTTTAGGTTACCTTTTCCCTTGTCTTACCAACAAGAGGGTTTGTGACTCCTTGAACTAGTGCAAGATTTGGAAGTTGATTGCACTTGTTCTTGCCAAAATGATAAGAGTGAAGTATGTTGGTGGAGTCACCCTCAAGAACTCTCTAGTTCTTCTTCTTTTGGATCCACATCATCTTGATGGGAATCCTTGGAGTTGTAGTCATACTTGATGAAGTGGAACTTGAAGTAGTCTTGGGAATCCACTTGACTAAGGTCTTAGGAGCTTCTTCAAATGCATCAATTTCCTCTTGAAGCTTGTCCTTGCCTTTTTGCTCGTAGTCTTGTGGTGGAAGATCATATTGAGCTTGTGTCCCCTTGAAAGAAGTATACTTCTCTTGTTGAGGGACAAACTTTGTCTTGGGGTATTGATCTTCTTCCCATTCAACTCCATTGGAATTGAACTTTCGTTCAAAACCAACACGTTGATTCTTCCGGTGCATTCCTTGCTTGCGCACAATTTCCTCGAATTGCTTACTCCCGGCAAGGCTCTTGTACACTCCTTTCTCTATAATTCCCTTCAATAAGCTATTTTCTTGCTCAAGTGTAACTTGGCTAAGAGAATCATTAGTGGAATCAAGAGAACTACTAGAAGCAACAATATTGGATTTGGCATGATCATTGTTACTACTAGAGGAGGAATCTTTCTTGTTAGATTTGACTTGAGGCATGTAAGTGGATAAGAGTAAACGCTTGGCAATGTAAGAAGAACTTTTCTTGCGGAGATCATCATTGATTGCCTTTAAGAACTCATGCTCTTGCTCAAGATTGAGCTTTTCAAAGCGTAGCTTCTCATGAGCCCTTAAAAGTTCTCGATGATCTTTGAAGATAGTGTCATGAGCTAACTTAAGAGTTTTTAGTTCTTTAGTTAGAGCCTAAATCTTCTCCTTATCATTGTCATTCGTTTTATCTTGATTAGCATGATTAATTGGTCTTTCATCATAGTATTCATCACTCGAGTTGTCACCAATCAAATCATCACCTAACAAGTCATCTTCATCACTATTGAAATCAACATACTCGGGGTGTGTTACCTTAGGACCTTTGGCCATGAAGCATCTTCCAATTCCTTCATTTGGTGAGTCAAATATGTCGTAGGAGTTGGATGACACAAGTGCTAGACCGGCAACACCTTCATCTTGAGTATCTTCGGAGTCGGAGTGATAACTTCTCTTGGAGTGGCTGTCGGAGTCGGAGCCGGATACCCATTCACCAACATGAGCTTGATGTCTTCGTCTTGTGTAGCTCCTTGATGATTTTTCCTTCCTTTCCGAGTCCTTGCTTCTCCATGAGTATCTTCGTTCATAACGATCATCTCTACTCCTTCTCTATCTTGGTGGTGATCCTTTGCTTCTTCTCTTTGGAGAATCTTCTCTTCTCTTGTAGGGAGCCATACACTCATTGGAATAGTGTCCGGGTCTTCCACAATTGTAGCAGTTTCGTTCTCGACTAGAAGATCTTTTGTCATTGTAGGACCTTGATTTGGAGCTTCTATCTTTGCTTCTACTCTTGTAGAACTTGCTGAAGTTCTTCACCGTTAAGCTCAATTCTTCATTGAAGTCTTGTTTCTCACTCGATGATGTAGGGGCTTCACATGAGGCTTTATAGGCACCACTTGATTTGTTGTGAAGTTCCTCTTTATCCTTAAGTGACATCTCATGAGCAACAATCCTTCCAATCACCTCCGTTGGCTTAAGATCTTTGTAATTTGGCATCATTTGGATCAATGTGCACACGGTATCATATTTTCCATCCAAGGCTCTTAGGATCTTCTTGATGATGAATTTATCGGTCATCTCTTCACTTCCTAAGCCGGCGATCTCATTTGTGATGAGAGCAAGCCTAGAGTACATTTCGGCGACACCTTCACCATCCTTCATCTTGAACTTGTCAAGTTGGCTTTGAAGCACATCCAACTTGGATTCCTTGACGGAGTCGGTACCTTCGTGCATATCAATCAAAGTGTCCCAAATTTCCTTTGCATTCTCAAGGCGGCTGATTTTGTTGAATTCTTCGGGGCACAATCCGTTGAAGAGAATATCACAAGCTTGAGCATTGTATTGCAACATCTTCAACTCATCCGCTGTAGCTTCACGGTTTGGTTCTTTCCCATCAAAGAAGTCACCTTGAAAACCAACACACACAATAGCCCAAACGGCGGGGTTATGTCCGAGAATATGCATTTTCATTTTATGCTTCCAACTAGCAAAATTAGTACCATCAAAGTAGGGACCTCTACGGTGATAATTTCCCTCGCTAGACGCCATACTCTCCTAGGTTGTGAAACCAAGGCTATGACCACC
Source organism: Triticum urartu (assembly GCF_003073215.2). Taxonomy (NCBI): domain Eukaryota; kingdom Viridiplantae; phylum Streptophyta; class Magnoliopsida; order Poales; family Poaceae; genus Triticum; species Triticum urartu. Next base: position 542,392,272 of record NC_053023.1, read on the forward strand.
AAAAGCTATGGAGATTGTGAAACCAAGGCTATGACCACCAAAAGCTATGGAGATCATGCAAATGGAGACCAAAGCTCTGATACCACTTGTAGGATCGAAAGTATGTCTAGAGGGGGGGTGATTAGACTACTTGACCAAATAAAAACTTGCAAGAATATAAAGGGAAGGGTTTGGAGAATTCAAACGCTATTGGAGACACGGATGTTTTTCCCGTGGTTCGGATAGGTGGTGCTATCCTACATCCACGTTGATGGAGACTTCAACCCACGAAGGGTCACGGTTGCGCGAGTCCACACAGGGCTCCACCCAAGGGCAACGGTTGCGCGAGTCCACGAAGGGCTCCACCCACGAAGGGTCCATGAAGAAGCAACCACCCACAAAGGGCCCACGAAGAAGCAACCTTGTCTATCCCACCATGGCCAACGCCCACGAAGGACTTGCCTCACTAGCGGTAGATCTTCACGAAGTAGGCGATCTCCTTGCCCTTACAAACTCCTTGGTTCAACTCCACAATCTTGTCGGAGGCTCCCAAGTGACACCTAGCCAATCTAGGAGACACCACTCTCCAAGAAGTAACAAATGGTGTGTAGGTAATGAACTCCTTGCTCTTGTGCTTCAAATGATAGTCTCCCCAACACTCAACTCTCTCTCACAGGATTTGGATTTGGTGGAAAGAAGATTTGAGTGGAAAGCAACTTGGGAAGGCTAGAAATCAAGATTCATATGGTAGGAATGGAATGTCTTGATCTCAACACATGAGTAGGTGGTTTTCTCTCAGAACATATGAGTAGAATGATGTGTGTGTTCTGGTGGCTCTCTCTTCGAATGAGAAGGAGGTGGAGGGGTATATATAGCCTCCACACAAAATCCAACCGTTACATAGATTTCCAATCTCGGTGGGACCGAATGAACAATCTCGGTCTGACCGAAGCAGTAAACCTAGTGACCGTTAGGAATTTCGGTGGAACTGACATGCAACTCGGTAGGACCGATTCGGTTAGGGTTTGGGCATAACGTAATCTCGGTGAGACCGATTACACAAACTCGGTGCGACCGAGATTGGTAATTAGCTAACCAGAGAGTTGGTCAGGCAAACTCGGTGGGACCGATTTGCTCTTTCGGTGGGACCGAGTGAAACTCGGTGAGACCAAAAAGTTACAAAGGGGAAACACTGAGTTTACATTGCAATCTGGGTGGGACCGATTCGCTCTTTCGGTGGGACCGAAAAGTTACGAAAGGGAAACAGAGAGTTTGCAACCCCATCTCGGTGGGACCGAGATCCTTATCGGTAGGACCGAATTGCTAGGGTTTGGCAGTGGCTAATGACATTTGAAACTCAGTGGCGCCGGATAGGAAAAATCGGTAGGACCGAGTTTGGCTTAGAGTTTTGGTCATATGTGGATATGGGAAAGTAGTTGAGGGTTATGGAGCATATCATTAAGCACATGGAGCAAGAGGCTCATTAAGCAACACCTCATCCCTTCTTGATAGTATTGGCTTTTCCTATGGACTCAATGTGATCTTGGATCACTAAAATATGAAAATAAGAGTCTTGAGCTTTTGAGCTTGAGCCAATCCATTGTCCTTAGCATTTTGAGGGTTCCACTTTCATATCCATGCCATGCCAATCATTGAGCTTTCCTGAAATAATTATCTTGGAATAGCATTAGCTCAATGAGCTATATGTTGTTATGAATTACCAAAACCACCTAGGGATAGTTGCACTTTCAGACAGTCAGTTTTAGCTTTCTCTACTAAGGTGCTGAACCCAGCAGAACCGAGGCACAATCGCAGTAGTTCTCCTAGCGCTACCTTAGCCGATAGAGCGGAACATAAGGTACCAAAACATAGGAGCCGGGCAAACCCAACATTTGACCAAAGACATGATTCGGAGCTGATGCATATAATGCTATAAGTTCGGGGTGCCGCACTTGTGAAAGTGTTCGGACTTTTCACACCGCATTGTGGGGTACGTAAGCCCCTGGTGTATTGGCCGTACCAGAGTGTACGGTTGCGAGGCGTCATTAATGAACACACACACACACACACACACATATATATATATAACAAGAATGCAATAATAGTCGTAATGTCATGCATTGTTTATTAAGAAATTGCGTTAAAGCAGAGTGATACAGATAGTGCGATAAACAAAGAGTAGGACTATGTCCCTTCCAAGGGCAAGCTGAGGGATGATATTAAATTGAATATTTCACTCGTTACTATAATCAACCTGGGAACTCCGTGGTATAACGTAGCTTCCTGCCTCCTTGGTTGCTGCATCATGTGTTCGGCAATAGTGCTACCGGACAGTGTTTCCAGAGATTAAGGTCCTGAAAGGAAAAGAAAAATAACCGAACGGGAAGCCCCTAGTGCAGTTTATGCCGCGTCTTGGGGCGTGCCCCAGTTGTGCCCCCCTCCCCACCTGTGCCCATGGTATTTTTAATGCGTAATTATGGACGCGCGGCACGAGTTTCGCTGCTGGGCTGGGATTGGTGTGGCCGCCGTATTGCTACGCGGGCTCAGATCGCGCCAGGCGGTCTATTTGCCGATTGCCCCGAGCGCGCTTGAAGGTGTCCGGGCTGTGAAGCGCAGAACTAGTTGATTGCCTTGAGAGGCTGCTTTGCGTTTCTGCTACGAGGGCTGCGGTGCGCTGCTCTGTTCGGAGAGAGCGCTCTGTGTTTCCATTGACTGTAATAAATCCATGAGGTCCTGGCATCTTGAGCTTGAGGTATGCATAATGCGGTACTGCATTGAATCTAGCAAATGCGGTTCGCCCGAGCAGCGCGTGAGAACCACTGCGGAACGGGACTATATCGAAGATTAAATCTTCGCTTCGGAAGTTATTCGGGGATCCGAAGACCACTTCCAGTGTAATTGAGCCTGTGCAATGGGCCTCTACACCTGGAATGATGCCCTTAAAGGTCGTTTTTGTGGGTTTGATCCTTGAGGGGTCTATACCCATTTTGCGCACTGTGTCCTGATAAAGCAGGTTCAGGCTGCTGCCGCCATCCATAAGGACTCGAGTGAGGTGAAATCCGTCGATGATTGGGTCTAGGACCAGTGCAGCGAATCCGCCATGACGGATACTAGTGGGGTGGTCCCTGCGATCGAAGGTGATCGGACAGGAGGACCAAGGGTTGAACTTTGGGGCGACTGGCTCCAACGCATATACATCCCTGAGCGCACGCTTCCGCTCCCTCTTGGGGATATGGGTTGCGTATATCATGTTCACCGTCCGCACTTGCGGGGGAAACCTCTCCTGTCCTCCAGTGTGCGGCTGCCGCGGCTCCTCCTTGTCATCGCTATGCGGCCCCTTGTCCTTGTTTTTGGCAATTAACTTGCCGGCCTGCTTGAACACCCAACAATCCATGTTGGTGTGATTGGCTGGCTTGTCTGGGGTGCCGTGTATTTGACACGAGCGATCAAGTATACGGTCCAAGCTGGACGGCCCCGGCGTACTTTGTTTGAATGGCTTTTTCTGCTGACCGGGTATAGAGCATTTGAATCCGGCATTGATAGTCGTATCATTAGTATTTTCACTATCAATGCAGCGCTTATGCTTGTTGCGATGTGACCTGCTATTGCCGTCCTTGGTATCTGAGGTACCATGGTTCTTTGATATGTTATTACTGCGAGCCAGCCAGCTGTCTTCTCCCGCACAAAAGCGGGTCATGAGCGTCATGAGAGCTGCCATAGATTTCGGCTTTTCCTGACCAAAGTGCCGGGCTAGCCACTCGTCTCAGATGTTGTGCTTGAAATCCGCTAAGGCCTCCGCATCCGGATAGTCAACGATTTGATTTTTCTTTGTAAGGAACCGAGTCCAGAATTGCCTGGCCGACTCTTCTGGCTGCTGAATTATGTGGCTTAAATCATTGGCGTCTGGTGGTCGCACATAAGTGCCCTGAAAGTTGTCGAGGAATGCGGCTTCTAGATCTTCCCAACAGCTAATGGAGTCCGCTGACAAGCTGTTAAGCCAATGCTGCGCTGGTCCTTTGAGCTTTAGTGGGAGGTATTTGATGGCGTGTAAGTCATCGCCGCGGGCCATGTGGATGTGGAGGAGGAAGTCCTCAATCCAAACTGTGGGATCTGCTGTGCCGTCGTATGATTCAATATTTACAGGTTTGAAACCTTCTGGGAATTGATGTTCCATTACTTCGTATGTGAAGCATAAGGGGTGTGCGGCGCCTCTCTATTGGGCTATATCACAATGCAGCTCGAATGGGTCTTGCCCGCTGTGTTCGTCCTGGTCGGATTTGCTTTTACTGTATCCGGCGTGACGTTTGTCGTCTCGCAGAGTGGTGCGCTCTCATGATCTGTAGATCGATCTCGAAGGCTTTGCCTTGTCCTCCAATATGTCTCGCAAGTCTAGCGTATCTCCCCATGCCTTTTTATTTGAATGGCATTGGGGTGGAGGCTGATCTTTTGGCTGGAATGCCTCTCTATCACGGCCACGAGGTGGCCGATCAGCCGTATCATATGCTTCTTCCTCCAGTCGGGGTAGTAACCTGTGCCTTCGGTAACTCTTGGAGGGGCGCTCGAGTTTATATTCCGCGGCCGTGAGGACTTTAGTCCATTTGTCAGCTAGGAGATCTTGATCAGCTTGAAGCTGTTGCTGCTTTTTCTTCAAGCTATTTTCCGTGGCCATAAGCCGGCGCTTGAAGTGCTCTTGTTCGACGGGATCCTCTGGTACGGCGAATTCATTGTCGCCGAGGCTTGCCTCGTCTTCGGAGGGGGGCATGTGATTGTCATCCTCCTCCTCTCTGTCTGCCGCTCTCTCAGGAGAGCTGGCTCCTCCATCCTCCTGCTCTAAATCCTGGTGGAGGGGTTTGTTGTTTTCTTTGGCACTATCCGGAGTGTTATTATCTCCTGTGCCGGTATCACCACTTTTGCTTCGGCGGGACTTAGAGCGGCGCAGGCGACGTCGGTGTTTGGGTTGCTTCTTGGAGGGGTCATCCTCCGCTATCCCGTCGCCATTGCCTTCTTTGGGTGTATCCACCATGTATATGTCATATGACGAGGTGGCTTTCCAGTGCCCAATAGGTGCTGGTTCATATTCGTCTCCTACATCGTCGTCCATACTGTCGATGTCTTCGGAGTCGAAGTCGAGCATGTCGGTTAAATCATCGATAGTGGCTACGAAGTGGGTGGTGGGTGGGCTTCAAATTTCTTCGTCGTTCGCATCTCAATCCTGTTGGCCATAATCCGGCCAGGGCTCTCCTGACAAAGAGAGAGACCTTAGTGAATTCAGTATGTCGCCGAAGGGCGAGTGCTGAAAGATATCCGCGGCGGTGAATTCCATGATCGGCGCCCAAACGGATTCGATTGGCAGGGGCGCAGATGGTTCGGAGTCCGGAAAAGAGTCCGGCACCTTGGAGTCATGGGCTGCGCAGAGGTTTAGGCTGGTGTTTGGCTCGATCGCCGTTGAGACTGCAGCCCCTGAGGCGGTGTCTAACCACCCGTCCTCGACTGGCCCAGTTGGCTCCGAGCTAAGGGTCGGAGCTGATGCAGGCGCAGCCTCTGGGGTACTGTTCAGCGGCAGAGTTAGGTCATACCCACCGCGACAGTAAGGCGTGCCCAGCTGTGGCTCGAATCCGTCAAAGATCAAGTCTCCGCGGATGTCGGCCCTGTAGTTCAAGCTTCCAAATCTGACCTGATGGCCAGGGGCATAGCTTTCAATCTGCTCCATTTGGCCAAGCAAATTAACCCGCAGTGCAAAGCCGCCGAATATGAAGATCTGTCCAGAGAGAAAAGTCTCACCCTGGACCGCATCGCTATTGATGATAGTAAGAGCCATCAAGCCTAACGGCGACGACACAGAGGAACTCTCAATGAAAGCACCAATGTGGGTGTCAAAACCGGCGGATCTTGGGTAGGGGGTCCCGAACTGTGTGTCTAGGCTGGATGGTAACAGGAGGCAGGGGACACGATGTTTTACCCAGGTTCGGGCCCTCTTGATGGAGGTAAAACCCTACGTCCTGCTTGATTGATATTGATGATATGGGTAGTACAAGAGTAGATCTACCACGAGATCAGAGAGGCTAAACCCTAGAAGCTAGCCTATGGTATGATTATATGTTTTGATTGTTGTCCTACGGACTAAAACCCTACGGTTTATATAGACATCGGAGAGGGTTAGGGTTACACATGGTCGGTTACAAAGGAGGAGATATCCCTATCCGTATTTCCTAGCTTGCCTTCCACGCCAAGTAGAGTCCCATCCGGACACGAGACGAAGTCTTCAATCGTGTATCTTCATAGTCTTACAGTCCGGCCAATGGAGATAGTCCGGCTGTCCGGAGACCCCCTAATCCAGGACTCCCTCAGCGGTCTCCACGTAGTAGTAGGCATCGGCGGTGACATCTAGCTCCTGGGCTCCGACATCTGGTTGCATCAACCGGAAAGAAGAAGAAAGGGGGAAAAGGGGGAGCAAAGCAACCGTGAGTACTCATCCCAAGTACTCGCAAGCAAGGATCTACACTACATATGCAACATTATCAAAGGAGGGTTGTATATGTGGACTGGGCTGCAGAAATGCCAGAATAGAGAAAAGGCCTAGTCCTATCGAAGACTAGCATCTTCTGGAAAATCACCATCTTGCAGCAACAGGAGGGAGTAGAGTAGCATAAAGTAAAGTCGTAGGAGTGTTATCAACCTCGGCCAGAGATCCTTTCTCGACTCCCTGTGAGAAAGCAATCCCAGAGTCATACTATCCAGTTATCATCACAATCCATTACTCATCACCATCCAGTCTCATCACAAGTATCCAGTTCTAGTTGTATCGATCGGGATACAACTCCAAGTGTCCGTTACCGTAGGACATGCTATTGATAGATGTTTTCTTCCATGCAGGGGTGCACCAACTTACCCACCACGCTCGTTTAACTCCAGCCGGACACACTTTCCTGGGTCATGCCTGGCGTCGGCCAAACAATACGCCGCAACCCGACCTGGGCTTAATAGAGAGGCCAGCACGCCGGACTAAACCTATGCCCCCAGGGGTCATGGGCCATCTCCCCGGGACGTATCACCATCACCATCCAGTCTCATTCGCTGACGTCTATTAAGCTTTGGCTGATGTATATGACGCAGAACGCCCATACTATGCCCACGTGATGGTTAGTGCTATTAGGCCAGAGGCCCCTCGGATCAAACATCCAAACCGTAGTGGATTAGGAGCACGCGGTAACGAGCAGAGACTCACGATCGATGTGACCCCGTCACCCCGTCTCGAGTACTTGTGGCAAGGGCTAAGAATGCCAGGCCACGCCTTGTAAGTATCTCGCGGACACCTTCCAGGTCAACCTGACTCCACATCACTCGCAATTAAGCTCGTGCGGGTACCACTCAGGGTCGACCCGTCTGTTAGAGTCCAAGTATCCGTGTGTCCAAACATCAAGGGGAAAAACCCGAGGAATCACCCCCGATGAATTCCACTAGATGTAATCATCAAGGTGAACGTAAGAGGAATCACCCTCGAGGTTCTCACTTGAGGGGTTGCATGACAGAGCCATATCGGAAGCGGTTAAGGAGGAAATCACCCTCGATGACCATGACCGAATAACTACACTACAGGTTAACAACCGAAGTGCTGAAGAGGTCTCACCCTCGGCACTCGGTAGTAACCCAGTAGTGTCGAGCAACTAAGGGGAAGTGATGTGTGGTGTCGGGGCCTAGTCTTCGATCACGTAGATCGAGTCATCGAAGATGAAGCAAGGGCAACAAGGACAAGGTGGGGGTCACTGGTGGATCACTAACCAACCTATACTAAGCAGTTTAGGATAAGCAGGTAAGGTACAACAGCAGGTACAAGAGCAGGCTATGCATTAGAAAAGGAGCAAACAATAACAGTATCAAAATCTAATGCAAGCATGAGAGAATGGAATGGGAGATATCGGGATGATCAAAAGGGGGGCTTGCCTGGTTTCTCTGGCAAGGAGGGGTCGACGTCGACGTAGTCGATCACAGGGGCAGCATCGGTCTCGGGGTCTAACAACCAATTAACAATTTTAATTAACTAATCAAGTTAATTAGGTACCAAACAGAGTTAATTAAGTTAACTAATTACCTATTTAATTAATTAACTAATTACTTACTTACTTAATTAACTACGTATTTAAAAAACATTTTCTTTTAAACGTTTTGGGGGCGGTTAGCACTACTCAACATTAGTACTAATAAAAAGGGGGGGTTCGGCCCCAAACACACGCACACAGCACGCGGGCGCCGGCGGCCATGGGCGCAGCTGGCCGGCTAGGGCTGCAACTTGCGGGGGAGGGGGGCTCGCAGGGCCTTCCCGGCGCTAGGCAGGGGCGGTGGCCGGAGACTGGCCCGGCCACGAGCGACGAGGCGCGGCGGCAAGCAGCTAGGTGCAGGGGCGCGGCGAGCGAAGCGGGGCAGGCGCTCGGCCAGGGCGCGAGCGGCGCACGTCCACGCGGGGGAGGGCGCATGCGCACAGCGCAGGGACGACAGGCGCGACGTCGATACGGTGGCGCGGTGAACGAACATAGGCAGCGTGGGGGAGGTGGCCGGCTTAGGCGGGCCGTGACCCCAAGCGGGTGTCGGAGTGCTTTCGCGACAGCGGGAGGAGGGGGCGAGGAAGAGGTCGGGGCCGGTCGTGGTGATCCGGTGACGAGGTTCAGCACGTCGAGGCGGCGAGCCGCGGCGGCGGCGGCAGGGGGGGCGAAGCAAGCGGCGGGGCGGCATCAGGGCGAGGTGGCGCCGGTGATCCGGCTTCAGCGCACAGTGGCGGGGCGAAGGGGTCGGGGCGACGAGCGGCTTCGTGTCGGGCGGGGCGCGGTCGCTAGGGTTGCCGCCCCTCGATCTGGATCAGGACGGGGGGCAGAGGAGCGAGGGAAAATGTGGGGGAGTGGGGGTGCGTGGGGAGGGAGTGGTGGAACGGGGCGACCAGGTTAGGGTTAGCGAGGGAGTGGGGGTTAGGTAGGCGCGGCTGGGCCGGCCTAGGGGTTACCTGGGCCGAAGGCCCAGTGAGGGGCAGGGCCTCTCCCCTTTTCTTATTTATTTCTTTAACAAAAAACCTTTTCTGTTTTCTTTATTAAAAGGCATTTAAACACTTTAAAAAAGGTTGGTTCCACCACCAAAATTAGTTAGGGATTATTTGCCACATGATGAACATTTTAGATTTCATGTGTGAGCATTTTTGAATTTCACACATAAATTCAAATTGAATTCAACTGGAATCTGAAATGAGAGAGAACCAAGGGTGATCAAAAACTTGTTTAGCAAAATGATTAACTTAACCCCAGGGTTACTGTAGCATCATTACACCGGGGTGTTACATGGTTATACGATATGCATCACACAATCTCAAATTCATCTATTCAACCAACACAAAGAATTTCAAAGAGTGCCCCAAAGTTTCTACCGGAGAGTCAAGACGAAAATGTGTGCCAAACCCTATGCATAAGTTCACGAGGTCACGGAACTTGCAAGTTGATCACCAAAACATACATCAAGTGGATCACGTGATATCCCATTGTCACCATAGATAAGCACATGCAAGAGATACATCAAGTGTTCTCAAATCCTTAAAGAATCAATCCGATAAGATATCTTCAAAGGGAAAACTCGGTTCATCACAAGAGAGTGGAGGGGGAGAAACATCATAAGATCCAACTATAATAGCAAAGCTCGCGATACATCAAGATCGTGCCAACTCAAGAACACGAGAGAGAGAGATCAAACACATAGCTACTGGTACATACCCTCAGCCCCGAGGGTGAACTACTCCCTCCTCGTCATGGAGAGTGTCGGGATGATGAAGATGGCCACCAGAGAGGGATTCTCCCCCTCCGGCAGGGTGCCAGAACGGGTCAAGATTGGTTTTCGGTGGCTACAGAGGCTTCTGGCGGCGGAACTCCAAAGCGAAAGAAGTCGGTCAAGGGAGCCACGAGGGGCCCACGAGGGTGGGGGCGCGCTCAGGGGGTAGGGCGCGCCTCACTGCCTCGTGGCTTCCTCGAAGCTTCCCTGACGTCTACTCCAAGTCTCCTGGATTGCTTCCATTCCAAAAATAACTCTCCCGAAGGTTTCATTCCGTTTGGACTCCGTTTGATATTCCTCTTCTTCGAAACACTCAAATAGGCAAGAAAACAACAATTTGGGCTGGGCCTCGGTTAATAGGTTAGTCCCAAAAATAATATAAAAGTGTATAATAAAGCCCATAAACATCCAAAAAAGATAATATAATAGCATGAATACTTCATAAATTATAGATACATTGGAGACGTATCACCGTACCTTCGGTGCTAGGATCGGTCGGAACATGAAGACGTACGACTACATCAACCGTGTTGTCATAACGCTTCTGCTTACGGTCTACGAGGGTACATGGACAACACTCTTCCCCTCTCGTTGCTATGCATCACCTAGTTGGATCTTGCGTTTGCGTAGGAATTTTTTTGAAATTACTGTGTTCCCCAAGGGATAAACCTTAGATCATCCACTTGAGCGAAATTTGCTACTATCCTACAAAACTCTGCACTTGGAGGCCCAACAACGTCTACCAGGATAAAGTTGCATAGTAGACATCACTAACCTAACTAACAGTAGAAAAAAGAAAAAAACAGAGGGGAGAGGCTCACAGTTGTGGGGCGGAGGGGTGGCGGGCGGCGAGGCCGCAGAGCGATGGGGCGGCGAGGCCGCGGATCGGGCACCAGGGTGGCGAGGCTGCAGGGCGGCGAGGCCGCGGGACGGCGGGGTGGGTGGTGGGTGGCGTGGCAGGGCGGCGAGGGTGGTGAGAGTCGGGGGCGGCGGCAGCGGCGGTTGGGGTGGGGGCGACGTGGAGTGAGAGGGCGAGAGTGGGAGATGGGGTGGGGTGCCATTAGGTAGTATTTGGTTTTCTGTCAGCCAGCGGATGGCAAAGATTCTTTCCCGTCCGCTGGCTGACGGCAAAGAGGTGGGGCTGGTGGGCCTTTAGGGTTTGGGTCTCCACTGGACCCCACCCAACTCTTTGACGCCCGCTAGCGGACGTCAAAGAATTGATTAATGGCAAATATGATCTTTGTCATTAGCCTGTTCTTTGCCGTCTATTTTTTTGAAACAGACCGGAAAGACCTTCTTTGTCGTCTGCTATCAGACGACAAAGATCTGACTGATGGCAAATTCTCTGTTTCCAGTAGTGAGCAAAGAAGTACCAGACGAGGCCACCCAGGTGCCCACAAGGCACAAGTGCGCGCCCACCCCCCGCCCACCTAGGCATGCCTTGGTGGGTTGTGGGGCCCCTGGCCAGCCTCTGGTGCGCGTCTTCTGGTATATAAGCCCATTTTCCCTAGAGAAAAATAAGGATAGGACTTTTGGGATGGAGCACCGCTGTCTCGAGGTGGAACATGGGCACGAGCACTTTTGCTCTCCGGAGAAGCGATTCCGCCGGGGACACACTACAAGAAATATGTCAACTTGCGACCATCACTATTGGTCGCTGACTGGTCATTATTTTTCACTGGCGACATTTTTGTGACCAAAACAGATGGTCAATAGCTGACCATTTTTAATGGAAATTAACAACCTTCTTTGTGATAAGGTTGTTGAAGGCAACGACCAAAACAAAACATCATTGATCCTACGACCAACTACTTTGCTCACTGGTTGTCTGCCTAGGCCATGTCGGATCCGACGTGGCAAGCTGAGATGGCAAAATTGCGACCAAATGAAAAGGTCATTGATAAGAATCAGTTCGGTCCAATTCGGTGTCTATATGGGCCGAGCCCATTAATTTGGCCCATTTAGTATATTTATTTCTGTTAATTTTTGTCAGCTACATGAGCCAAGCCCAACTATTCAGCCCGTCAATTTTTATGCATGTTTGGCCTTTTAAAAATATAGGTACTATTTTGTGCAGCTCAGTTCTGGTTTACATTCAGCCTCTTTATACAGTCAAATAATAATTTAATCTTGGAGTTGGTCCAGTATTCTTTTCAGCCCATTCATATATATGTGGCCCATATTCATACAAATGATCCTCCTTTTCAACAAATTTTGCAAATAATTTCATAGTTCATCACTAAATATGTTTACATCACAGGCCATAAAGCCCTACAAAATAGTATCACTTGTTCCTATATAAAACTATCAAATCATACATACAAGAAAACAGAATATAGAAAATTTCGTTCAACAAAAATAAATCTTCTTCCTCTTCCATCTTCCAGAACACACAACACCTGACATTGGAAGGATCAACCATTAGAAGCATATTGAATACAAGGGAAATAATCAAAATAAATAAATGAAAGGCACGCACTGTGAAAATTTCAACAGCACGAATATTTTTTATATTACCATAACAAATAGAAATGTAATCTAATTGCATAAGACATGGCATTATCAACAAGACAAAGGAAAATTTATAGTGCGAGCTTAGGAATAAGGAAAAGAATATTTTACAGTGCAAGCTCATGATGCCACCATGCACACTCCAACAAAAACTAAACGGTGGGCAAGAGAGCAGGACACAAATGTACGTGGAAATGCTGGTAGCCAGCGACAAAAGTAAGTTGGTCGAAGCTAAATAGGGGTCTGCCAAAGGAGCCAACCATGCCGACGAGGATGAGATAATTGGTGGTCTTCTCCAGGTTCTCCTTGATCTTGTCCTCGAAGTTCTTCCGCTCCAGGTTGTCCTGCTACAGCTCGTCCTACACCGCCCAGAAACAAACAATTCAGATCAACAACTGCATAGATCATCCCTTCTTTGCTTATCTAGACCAGACACTACTACTTGTTTTCTTATCTAGACCAGACACTACTACTATTTGTGAATATAGCAAATGTAAAACAATGTAAATGGTAAACAACACTTGAGAATATAGCAACAAATGAAGAGCATATTGTTTAGCATCACACAGATAGTAGCAAAATGCTATAGGCAGCTATTAGGATAAAGTAGAGCTTCTACATTACATAGTCAGATATGAAGGACCAAGCAAAATGTTCCAGAAAAGACAAATTACAGAGCAATCATGTATTGACCAGCCTACTGGTAGCAAGGGCATAAAGATAATCACTTAACAAGTAGTGCCAACATGAGTAAATCACATACCAAAGTGCAATCTTATATCCCAGCTGCCAAAACACCATATCAAGATTCCGTACATACCAAAAAAGAGCATGCGCTGCAGGACATATAAATATACCATGAGCATTATTCCTATAAGGAAAACCCTATAAATATTACAAACATGCCGCTGGGTACTAATCAGCCAGTGTAGTGTCATGGCTACCCGAGGAATCACCTAACACACGGCCTCGAAGAGGATGGCCAGCGCCGCCTGCACTATAGTCACCATGTTTCCTGTAATTCGATCAAGACAAATACAATCAGTATTAGGATCAGAGGTTTAGAATAAGAATAGTGAAGGCATTTATTCTATAAAAAACAAGGACATGATGCAAACTCTAACGAAGCAGGCATAGAGTAACAACAACTCCATTACACTTAAGCTGCTGCTACCCAAAGCTGTCGGGACCCCAATCCTAAGTCACACCGATCTAGCATGTAACATTTCATATCACTTTGCGGCCTCACGCACGGTATTCCCATGGGTGCCACCTTACCTGGCCTGGGACCGTTTGCGCCTTTTGGCTCACGTATATGATAGTGTCACTAGCATCCATATGATAAAGGACCCGGGCCGACATGACTAGTCGTGAATCCAAAGTGGCACTAACTTACAGGGACAGGCATACATGACCCAACAACAAACGTGTCAGTCATCAACGTATGAACCCAAGTCGTAGCAAGCTACATGGACTTAAAGGAACAACGCGTGACATTTCCCCGAAGGGACAGACACATGAACGAAGTAGGACACATGCCAGCCAGCCTAAGTGTTCCGGAGCAGTAGCAAGATACCATGGCTCAGTGGAAGCACTAGGAGACATTTCCCGGTAAGAGAGGCTACCAAGAATAAACAACTAGGTAGTCGGATCCCACACATACCAAGCATTTCAATAACATACACACAATATGCTCGATATGTGCAAATACAACATGGCATCACAACAAAACTCTACGACTCAAAGTATTTATTCATTAGGCTCCGAGGAGCCAGATATTACAAACATGGGTCTGATGACCCAACATTCAGAGCATACAAACAATGGAAGCATAACATGTCTGAGTACAGACAACTACAAATGGAAAAGGCTGAGAAGCCTGACTATCTAAAAGAACCTGCTGAGGGCACAAGATCGTAGCGAAGGTAACAAGCTAAACGTCGAAGTCCACGCGGAACTACTAGTGAGATTGAGGTCTCCCTGCAAAAACATAAATTAAGCAAACATGAGTACAAATGTACCCAGCAAGACTTACATTAGAACTAGCTACATATTCATCAGTATCAACAAAGGGGATGGTGGAATTTAACTGCAGCAAGCAAGCTTTGACTTAGTGGCTATCCCGAACTACGACTGCAAGTAACTCTTTTGGGGTGGCACACACGAGTCCACATATTCACCAATCAATACCCCAGGGCTTCCGGCGTCGCTTGACTTGGCGGAGAAGGCGTAGGAGACGGAGAGGGACCTTATGGACGTGTTGGGGAGGCAAGCCAGTGGCACTGGCCGCGGCAGGAGCGAGCGGCGGTGACGAGCTCCGCTCGATGGGAGGGTGAGAGGGAGCCAGAGGAGGCCGAAGGCACGGGAGAGAGTGATAGGGGCATGGGGGGTTGCGTGGCATCTCCAGGGGGGTCATGGCGCTGGCAAGCAGCCTGGAGGTGGCCGCGTGGGGCCACGCACGTCGGGCGCGTGCCCCTGTCCTCCTCGCGCAAGGAAGGGGACGACTGGCAGGGCCAGTCGGCTGGACCGGTTGCTGGGCCGCCAAGAAAGGCCCAGGTGGGCTTCTCCCTTTCTCCTTTCTGGTTTTTTTCTATTTTCTTTTCTTTTCTATTTCTGTAACTTGTTTCTGATTTATTAAAATTACTAAATCAATTTATTTTCTTTTGATAAATTTTGCAGGGACTAAAAGGATTATTCCAAAGCCCCTCACAAGTTTTCCAGAATTATTGGATCATATTAAATATATAGCTAATATAAATCCAATGCAAATAGTTATTGCATTAATTCCAAATGCCCAAAATAAATATTTCTGAGCTCCTAAAAATATTGGTTTGAAATTTACCTCTAGCCAATATTTTCAGAAGGAAACAGGAACATTTTCTTGGACCCTTTTGAAGCAATTTTTATCTTGGTCATTTTCAAAATGATTTTTGAGGCTTTCAAATGTCCCCAATTCAAATTCAAATTGAATTTAGACATGATGCAACAAAGAATAACTAGCCTAGGTCATTAACAGACTAGGGATGTGACACATATACTAAATGGAACCAGAAGTATGTGGACTACTAGACGGCCATGAATGATGCCCAGGAAAAAGGAATGCACAAACACAAATGATAGAGCCACTAAATAACCACAAGTGAGTTATCTCAGAGGTGCTACTCAAGAACTTGGAACCAGTATAGCAAGATAGATTACAAAAAAACAATTCAGCGTAAACAATTGCAAGCATGCCGGGGTATTTAATCTTTTCACCTGCATTGCAATTTTTAGGATATGTAACCAGCCACTAAGCAAAGCTGAGGCGGAGCATTCTTTAGGACCAACTAATTCAATAATAAGCATATCATGGACGGGAAAAATCTATACCACTATGGATGTTGTTTTCCACTATATATCTCCAACAATAACACTAGTATCAAACTTAAAAAAGAATGCTTGACTAGCTATCTAGTTTTGGAAAGACAAGGCATAAAGAGGAATCATCTTCTTTTAATAACTTGCATTGCAACATTCATGATCAATAGCTATGCACAAATGGTTTTAAAAAAATATCTATGCACAAATGCAAGAAAATCTACATGACCTGCCCGTCTCTCTTAAATATTTTCTTCAAGTGGTTTCTTCACAGCTGGGTATATATTGTAGTTGACAAAAGATGTATTTGCAGTTGCCTACCACTCTGGAATGTCAACATGCTGCCTGACCTTCTGAATGTCAGCCACCAAGTCCTAGACTCCCAGGTGGTGTTCTCCTCAAGACAAGCATGGGAAGTGCTCTTCCAGCGCCTCTCGGCAATCAAACACACGCAGATTAAGCATCACGGTCTCCTAGGAATAGTTATCATAGAGAACAAGATACCATGAGATGAATGATGGCACTCAAATTCTAATCTCACATAGATAAAATTCATTGCCATAGTTAGTTAGTAACAGTACATGTTCACTTGGGTATATATAGGAAGTCAAGTTTGTTCTCCTAAGCAAGTGTTCTCAGGTTACCCTTAACATGGCTGCTTAACTTATACTTAAATGTGAACAAACAGTACATCTCAGAATCATGGATTTGATTCAAAGTGCCAGCTATGGATAAAATCATGCACACTCCAACATAACTAGAACAACAACAACAATAGCAGGACACTGCCATACCTGAAGAGCACGACGACCTTCGGCAGAAATCAACAGGAGCAACGAATAGATCCAGGGTTGTTGCCGCTCCTTCGTGTGGGCGCTTGATACGTCTCCAACGTATCTATAATTTTTGATTGCTCCATGTTATATTATCTACTATTTTAGACATTATTGGGCTTCATTATCCACTTTTATATCATTTTTGGGACTGACCTATTAACCGGAGGCTCGACCCAGAATTGCTGTTTTTGCCTGTTTTAGGGTTTCGAAGAAAAGGAATATCAAACGGAGTCCAAACGGAATGAAACCTTCGAGAACGTGATTTTCTCAATAGATAAGACCCGGCAGACTTGGACCCTACGCCAAGGCAGGCAACAGGAGGCCACGAGGTAGGGGGCGCGCCCTGCCCTACCAGGCGCGCCCCCACCCTCGTGGGCCCCCTGTTGCTCCATCGACATAATTCTTCCCCCTATATATATCCACGTACCCCCAAACGATCAGAACAGGAGCCAAAACCCTAATTCCACCGCCGTAACTTTCTGTATAAAAGAGATCCCATCTTGGGGCCTGTTCCGGAGCTCCTCTTGAGGGGGCATCGATCATGGAGGGCTTCTACATCAACACCATAGCCCCTCTGATGAAGTGTGAGTAGTTCATCTCAGACCTACGGGTCCATAGTTAGTAGCTAAATGGCTTCTTCTCTCTTTTTGGGTCTCAATACAATGTTCTCCCACTCTCTTGTGGAGATCTATTCGATGTAATCTTCTTTTTGCGGTGTGTTTGTTGAGACCGATGAATTGTAGGTTTATGATCAAGTCTATCTATGAACAATAGTTGAATCTTCTCTAAATTCTTTTATGTATGATTGGTTATCTTTGCAAGTCTCATCGAATTATCAGTTTGGTTTAGCCTACTAGATTGATCTTTCTTCCAATGGGAGAAGTGCTTAGCTTTGGGTTCAATCTTGCGGTGTCCTTTCCCGGTGACAGTAAGGGCAGCAAGGCACGTATTTTATTGTTGCCATCGAGGATAACAAGATGGGGTTTTCTTCATATTGCATGAGTCTATCCCTCTACATCATGTCATCTTGCTTAAGGCGTTACTCTGTTTTTAACTTAATACTCTAGATGCATGCTGGATAGCGGTCAATGAGTGGAGTAATAGTAGTAGATGCAGGCAGGAGTCGTTCTACTTGTCTCGGACGTGATGCTTATATACATGATCTTGCCTAGATATTCTCATAATTATGCTCAATTCTGTCAATTACTCAATAGTAATTTGTTCACCCACCGTAGAATACTTATGCTCTTGAGAGAAGCCACTAGTGAAAACTATGGCCCCGGGGTCTATCTTTATGATATTGTTCTCCTACTACTTTGCTATTTACTTGGCCTTTATTTTACTTTGCATCTTTATCATAAAATTACCAAAAATATTTCTTTATCATATCTATCAGATCTCACTCTCGTAAGTGGCCTTATAGGGCTTGAAAACCCCTATTTGCGTTGGTTGCGAGGATTTATTTGTTTTGTGCAGGTACGAGTGTGACGCCCCAAGACCGATGCGCCAGGTGCCTTCCAGTTATTCGCCATCTTTGCCATTCCAT
The DNA here is from genome assembly GCF_003073215.2 of Triticum urartu. Lineage (NCBI taxonomy): Eukaryota > Viridiplantae > Streptophyta > Magnoliopsida > Poales > Poaceae > Triticum > Triticum urartu. The sequence continues at coordinate 542,410,302 of NC_053023.1, forward strand.
TCGCTTGTGTGTTGCATCTTGTCATGTCATCTTGTGCATTGCATCATCATGTTTTTGAAACTTGCATCCGTCCGGGTTTCCCCAGTTCCGTCCGTTGTCCGTTCTGAGCCAACCAGACTCGCATGCGCCCGCGGCATGTCCGAAATAGTATTTTACAAGTGGCCGGAGAATGTTCTCAGAATGGGTTGAAAGTTGGCGTGCGGTGTTGTGTTGTTGTCAGTACGCCGCCTGCCAAGTTTCATCACATTTGGAGTCCGTTTGACGCCCCAGCGGATAATTATAGCGGCAGTATAGCCGATCTATCGTCGGACGTTTTCGGTCTCCGGAAACAGTCGCCGGGTGAGGGGGTCTCCGAACAGCCGGACTATATCCTTTGGCCGGACTGTTAGACTATGAAGATACAAGATTGAAGACTTCCTATCGTGTCCGGATGGGACTCTACTTGGCGTGGAAGGCAAGCTAGGCAGTACGGATATGGATATCTCCTCCTTTGTAACCGACCTTGTGTAACCCTAGCCCTTTCCGGTGTCTATATAAACCAGAGGGTTTTAGTCCGTAGGACAACATACAATCATACCATAGGCTAGCTTCTAGGGTTTAGCCTTTCCGATCTTGTGGGTAAAACATCATGTTCCCTACCTCCTGTTACCATCCGCCTTAGATGCACAGTTCGGGACCCCCTACGCGAGATTCGCCGGTTTTGACACCGACATTGGTGCTTTCGTTGAGAGTTCCTCTGTGTCGTCGCCGTTAGGCTCGATGGATCCTACGATCATCGATAGCGACGCAGTCCAGGGTGAGACTTTTCTCCCCGGACAGATCTTTGTGTTCGGCGGCTTCGCACTGCGGGCCAACTCGCTTGGCCATCTGGAGCAGATCGAAAGTTACACCCCTGGCCACCAGGTCAGGTTTGTAAGCTTAAACTACACGGCCGACATCCACAGAGACTTGATCTTCGACGGTCTCGAACCCCTGCCTTGTGCACTGCGCGGTCACGATGAGTACGATTTAGCTCTATCATCGGACCGTATTCAGGAGATCGCACCGGCAGCCGCTCCGAGCCTCAATTCAGAGCCAGTTACGCCATCCATGGACGGGTGGATGGACCCCGTCACAGAGACCGTACCCTCAACGGCGATCGAGCCGAATATCGACCTTACCCTTCACGAGAGCCGTGTTGGCAAACTGCCGGATCCTTCTCTGGCGACAGACTCCGAACCGCCTGTGCCCGTGCCCGTCGAATCCAACTGGGCGCCGATCATGGAGTTCACCTCCGCGGATATTTTTCAGCACTCGCGTTTTGGCGACATACTGAACTCATTAAGGTCTCTCTCCTTGTCAGGAGAGCCCTGGCCGAACTATGTTCAGCAGGATTGGGATGCGGATGACGAAGAAATTCTCCGCCCACCCACCACCCACTTAGTAGCCACTGTCGATGACTTAACCGACATTCTCGACTTCGACTCTGAAGACATCGACGGTATGGATGACGATACGGGAGTCGAAGAGGAATCACTGCCCACAGGGCACTGGACAGCCACCTCATCATACGATATATACATGGTGGACACACCCAAATTAGGAAACGGCAACGGGACAACGGACGATGACCCCTCCAAGAAGCAACCCAAGCGCCTGCGTCAGCGGCGCCGCTCTAAGTCCCGCCAAGGCAAAAGTGGTGATACCGGCACCAGAGATAATAGCACTCCGGATAGTGCCGAAGAAAACAACAATCCCCTCCAGCAAGATTTAGAACAGGAGGATGGAGGAGCCAGCTCTCCTGAGAAAGCGGCATATGGAGAGCCGGAGGATGATAATTACATGCCTCCCTCCGAAGACGAGGCAAGCCTCGGCCGTGCCAGAGGACCCCGTCGAACAAGAGCGCTTCAAGCGCAGGTTGATAGCCACGGCAAATAGCCTTAAGAAAAAGCAGTAGCAGCTTCAAGCTGATCAAGATCTGCTAGCTGACAGATGGACTGAAGTCCTGGCGGCCGAAGAGTATAAACTGGAACGCCCCTCCAAGAGTTACCCAAAGTGCAGGTTGCTACCCCGACTGGAGGAGGAAGCACAGAAACCTACATTCCCAGCGTATGACGCGGCTGACCGGCCACCTCGTGGCTGCGACAAAGAGATATTCCAGCCAAAAGCTCAGCCCGCACCCCGACATCATTCAAATAAAAAGGTAGGGGGAAATACGCCAGTCCTGCGAGATGATAGGAGGACAAAGCAAAACATGCAAGATCGATCTACGGATCAAGAGGGCGCGCCACTATGCGAGACGATAATCGCCATGCCGGATATAGCAAAAGCATGTCCGGCCGGGCCGAACACAGTGGACAAGACTCATTCGAGCTGCGTCGCGATATAGCCCAGTACAGAGGCACCGCACACCCCTTATGCTTCACAGACGAAGTAATGGATCATCAAATTCCAGAGGGTTTCAAACCCGTAAATATAGAATCATACGACGGCACAACAGATCCTGCGGTGTGGATCGAGGATTTCCTCCTGCACATTCACATGGCCCGCGGTGATGACCTACACGCCATCAAATACCTCCCACTAAAACTCAAAGGACCAGCTCGGCATTGGCTCAACAGCTTGCCAGCAGAGTCCATTGGCTGTTGGGAAGATCTAGAAGCCGCATTCCTCGACAACTTTCAAGGCACTTATGTACGACCACCAGACGCCAATGACTTGAGGCACATAATTCAGCAGCCACAGGAATCGGCCAGGCAATTCTGGACACGGTTCCTAACAAAGAAAAATCAAATCGTCGACTGTCCGGATGGAGAGGCCCTAGCTGCTTTCAAGCACAACATCCGCGACGAGTGGCTAGCCCGGCACCTTGGTCAAGAAAAGCCGAAATCTATGGCAGCCCTCACTACACTCATGACCCGCTTTTGTGCGGGAGAAGACAGCTGGCTGGCTCGCAGTAATAACATATCAAAGAACCATGGTACTTTGGATACCAAGGACGGCAATGGTAGGTCACGTCGCAACAAGCATAAGCGCCGCAGTAACAGTGACAATACCGAGGATACGGCAGTCAATGCCGGAGTCAAAGGCTCTAAACCCGGTCAGCGGAAAAAGCCATTCAAAAGAAGCACCCCGGGCCCGTCCAGTTTGGACCGTATACTCGATCGCTCGTGTCAAATACACGGCACCCGCTACAAGCCAGCCAACCACACCAACAGGGACTGTTGGGTGTTCAAGTAGGCCGGCAAGTTAAATGCCAAAAACAAAGATAAGGGGTCACATAGCGATGACAAGGGGGAGCCCCGGCAGCAGAACACCGGAGGACAGAAGAGGTTCCCCCCACAAGTGCGGACGGTGAACATGATATACGTCACCCACATCCCCAAGAGGGAGCGGAAGCGTGCGCTCAGGGACGTATATGCGTTGGAGCCAGTCGCCCCCAAGTTCAACCCATGGTCCTGCTGTCCGATCACCTTTGATCGCAGGGACCACCCCACTAGCATCCGTCATGGCGGATTCACCGCACTGGTCCTAGACCCAATCATTGACGGATTTCACCTCACTCAAGTCCTAATGGACGGCGGCAGCAGCCTGAACCTGCTTTATCATGACACAGTGCGCAAAATGGGTATAGACCCCTCAAGGATCAAACCTACTAAAACGACCTTTAAAGGCGTCATACCAGGTGTAGAGGCCCATTGCACAGGCTCAGTCACACTGGAAGTAGTCTAGATCTCCGGATAACTTCCGAAGCGAAGAGTTAATCTTCGATATAGTCCCGTTCCGCAGTGGCTACCATGCACTGCTCGGGAGAACCGCATTTGCAAGATTCAATGCGGCACCGCATTATGCATATCTCAAGCTCAAGATGCCAGGGCCTCGGGGGCTCATCACAGTCAATGGAAACACAGAGCGCTCTCTCCGCACGGAGGAGCCCACTGCGGCCCTCGTAGCAGAAGCACAAAGCAGCCTCTTAAGGCCATCCACTAGTTCGGCGATTAAGGACCCGGACAACTTCAAGCGCGCCTGGAGTAATCGGCAACCAGACCGCCTCGCACGTCCCGAGCTCGCATAGCAATGCGGCCCCCAACCTGGTCCCAGCCAAACGGCAAAATCCATGCCACGCGTACATAATTACGCATTAAAAATACCATGGGCATAGGCGGGTAGGGGGCACGACGACTGCACGCCCCAAGTCGCGGCTTAAACCGCACTAGGGGCTTCCCGCTTTGTTATTTTTCTCTTTCAGGACTTTAATCTCCAGAAACCCTGTCCGGCAGCGTGATTGCCGAACACATGATGCAGCAACCAAGGAGGCAGAAAGCTACATCACGCCACGGAACTCCCAGGTGAATTACGATAACGAGTGAAATATTTGTTTTAATACTATTCCTTAGCTTGCCCTTGGAAGGGACATGTCAAACAGTCCCACTTTCTGCTTATTGCACTACTGGTATCATTCTGCTTTAACGCACCTTTTTGAATGAAATATGCATAGCATTAAGACCATTATTGCATTCTTCTTTTATATATATATATATATGTTCATTCATGACATCCAGCACCCGTACAATCTGGTACGGCCAACACGCTAGGGGCTTAAGCATACCTCATAATACGGCATGAGAAGTCCGAACACTTTCGACAGTGCGGCACCCCGAACTTATAGCATTATATGCATCAGCTCCGAATCATGTCTTGGGTCAATAGTTGGGTTTGCCCGGCTCCCATGTTTTGGTACCTTCCGTTCCGCTATATCGGCTAAGGTAACACTGGGAGAACTACTGCGATTGTGCCCCGGTTCTGCTGGGCTAAGCACCTCAGTAGGGAAAGCTAAAACTGAATGTCATGATAAGGCGAGAGACTGGTCATTGTTCGAGAGGTTTTTGAGTCCCTAAAGACTCATGCCGCTTAGAGCGAGGAGTCAGCCCTGTCCGGCTTAAGGCATGTATCGCGCCCCGAATTCGGCCTTCCGAATACTAGGGGCTTCGCCAAAATTTAAAATTATAGAATTCTATGGCTAAGTGTGAGTGATAATGCATTATAGTCCGATTGCCTTGTTCGTTGTGCTGAGCACCTCCCTCGAAGGACCCAACAATGGGAACAAGAGTGCTCAGGTTTATCTCGAACACCCCAGCACTTGTGGCATGGGGGCAGAAGCCGACGACTAGCCATCTCTCAGATTTGATAAACAGCCGAACAGAAGGTAATATTTTAAATTCAAACAAGCGTTGCATAGCGCATATGAACAAGTTTTCATAAATACAGGATCGCACGAGCGAGTTTACTCGAATATTATATCTTTCGTACACTCGTCCGCTACAGAGACGAGCGCCCTTCAGGACACCTTCATAGTACATCTCGGGGTGGCAATGCTCCTTGCCCTGCGGCGGCCCTTCCTTCACCAGCTTCACAGCGTCCATCTTGGCCCATTGCACCTTCACACGGGCAAAAGCCCGGCGTGCACCTTCGATGCAGACGGACCGCTTGATGACTTCAAGCCGTGGGCAGGCATCCACAAGCCGCCTCACCAGGCTGAAGTAGTTGTTGGGAAGGGCATCGCCAGGCCACATCCGAACTATAAAGCCCTTCATGGCCTGTTCGGCCGCCTTGTGCAGCTCGACCAGTTGCTTCAGCTGGTCGCTGAGAGGCATCGGGTGTTTGGTCCCAGTATACGGAGACCAGAACAGTTTCTCCGTTGAGCTTCCTTCCTCGGCCTGGTAAAACTGTGCGGCATCCGACATGCTGCGGGGCAAATCTGCGAATGCTCCTGGAGAGCACCGGATTCGGGTAAGTAATAAGTAATTCACTTTCACATGCTTGCTCTGCATATAGAATGCCTTACCCGCCGCTATCTTCTTCATCGCATCAATTTCCTGGAGGGCCTTTTGGGCTTCGGCCTTGGTACTCTTTGCGCTCTCGAGGGCTGCGGCAAGCTCAGACTCTCGCGTCTTCAAGTCAAGCTCCAACGCCTCGTGCTTCATCACGAGAGCATGGAGCTCTTGCAGCACCTCGCCCACCCGAGCCTCATGCCTCTCCCGCTCGGTGCGCTCCTTGGCTGCTTTGTTTTCGGCCTCGGATAGCGCTTGCTTCAGGGTCGCCACCTCAGTCATGGCCCCTGGCAAAAATTTACGATGATCCTGTCATTTTGCAATCGCATTCTTTTTATACATATCCATGCTCTAGGTACTACTTACCTTTGTTCTCCTCGAGCTGCCTCTTGGCAATGCCGAGCTCGTCCTTGGACCCTTTAAGGTCCTCCTTCAGTGCAGCGACCTCCGCAGTCAGTGCGGCAGAGGCCAACAGCGAAGCCTGCATACGCATATAGACATACTTATATTAGACTCCTGCGATATTTTTTAATCCTCTGTTCGGCTTTTCTTTTTGAACACCGAACAGAGCATCAGGGGCTACTGTCTATGCGGTAATATTTTTCCTATATTTCAAAAACTTACCTCAAAGCCTGTCAGAAGGCTGGCACAAGCTTCAGTCAATCCGCTCTTGGCGGACTGAACCTTCTGGACCACCGCACTCATAATAGTGTGGTGCTCTTCGTCGATGGAAGCGCTGCAAAGCGCTCCCAACAGATTGTCCGGTGCCTCTGGATGGACAGAGGTCACCGGCACAGGCGTTTTCCCCCTTTTGGAAGGAGGACGCCTGCCCGAGTCCGGAACCACTGGGGGTTCCGGTGCGGTGTTCGGCTGAGGGCCGAACTCGGAGCCCTCGGGAGCCTTGCTCCTTCTGCTCCCAGAGTCCAGAAGGTCGCCTTGAGGCGCCTCCGGGACTGTCTCCCTTCGGCCCGGTGCCTCTTGAGACAATACCTCGGCGTCGCCCGTAGGGCAAGGGGAGGTGGCGGTCGGAAGTGGATCGCTATCCATAATCCGAACGAGCCAGGGAGCCGTCCGACGATAACATCGATATGGGCTCGGCGGTCTGCATAGTCATAATTTGGCGTTAGGAGCGGCAGTGCGACAAAGGTATGCTATGAGTTAATTCTGGCATCCGAATACTTACGGACTTCGCCAGGGGCTTGGACCTGAGCAACCAACTCGTTTCGCCTTCGGCGACGATGGTGGAATAGTCCGGAAGGAGAGTCCTTCCCTTCATGGACCCTTCGCCCCCCCCGGTTGGGCCGGCCTTCCTTTTCTTGTCTCCGCCAACTGAAGGGGGAGCATCTTCTTCTTCCTCCTCCTCGTCTTCGGGGGAGGAGTGTGTCGCAGAGTTATCAGACGACGAGTCCGATGACACCTGGCGTCGGGAACTCTTTCGGGTTCCCTTGGCCTTCTTGGTCTTCTCCGGCACCTTGTAAGGGCCGGAGTCAGCATCACCGTAAGGAGAGTGTCGCAGTGTCCACGGCAGAGGGGCCGACAGTTAATCTGCCCTGACGTCTCCACCCAGTCCTGTCAAAGGCATGGAGATCAGACCCCCACACATAATTAAGCTAGGGAAATAAATGTCCTACCGGATGTAATAGCACACAGCGAATGTGCTCGGTGGTTCGCTTAGCCCGCAGTCCTGGTGAGGAGGGAGGGACCTCGCGCAAGTTGAAATCCCGTTGTGACACGGAGGATCCGGCGGATGAGCATGAATCTGGAACTATGTTGACATGCTTGAGCTTGCTTGCCTGCCATATTACGGATACATTTCTGGAGTCGTCCAGCTCCACCGAGGACCCCAGGTCAGGCCCTTTTCTCTTTCCAGGAAGTGAGCCCCGTGGGGATCTAGATCGAAAACTTGGGGGCGGCCACCTATTTGGCATCGCCGGCTCGGTGTATGTAGCAACACGCTGAATTGCCAACCCCTTAATGGTCTCCACAAAGGAGCCCTTCAAAAGCATATAATGTTGGCATCTTGCCCACCATGGCTCCGCCCGCATTCTGCTTTGTTGGCGCCCACCACCTTCGGCTCGAATATTAAAGGTCTTTAGCCACATGCCAAAGTGGGGCCGGGATGCGGAGGAAAGCCCTCACACACGACGATGAAACGCCGAAATGTTGAGGACGAAGTTCGGGGCCAGATCATGGAAGTACCAGCCTGTAAGAACATGAGAACCACGGACGAATGGATGGAGGGGAAACCCCAGTCCACAGAGAAGTGGTGGAGGAAGACTACCCTCTCATGAAGGTTCAGGGGTAGGAACGATCTGCCCCGCAGCAGGCAGCCGGTGCGCGAATGTTCGCGGACAGTATCCGCACCGGCGCAGCTTCTTGATGTGTCCCTCGTAACGGAGGAAGCCATCCAGTTTGCCTCCCGCTCCGGACATGATTGGAGAGGTTGAGGGGAAGGGTGTAGGCTTGGCGCTAGAGCTGCGAGTCGTCAGAGAGATGAGCAAGGGGAAGAAGCGTGGGTAGAAAAAAGGTTTTAAACCTTGTCCTTTATAAGGCGGCTGAAACTATGTGCCCCCACTAGCCTGGTGAAACTCGCTTATCCCAAGCGCCGTAATCGATGGCGCGGTTGGGTTACCCATGCCCGTATTGACGATAATCCGTAATAAGGGGGACACGAGTTTGCTTTAACGAGATGCGTCAAAAAACTGCTCGCGTTATGTGCATGGCTAGTTAAAGAAATGGTTCGAATAATCACGGGCCATGGCATAATGTCGTGTTGCCAAAATAAGTCAGCAATTAAGATTTGTTGGAAAATATCATTCTCTCTGCGGTTAGTATGTGGAATTTTTTGCAGGGTAGGACACTATCCTTGTATTCAAATTCTCTGGTGTATTCGAAGGAGGAACCCGCCTTGCAAAAGCCGAAAGACAATACTGCGCGCCGGACTCATCGTCCATTGAAGCCTGGTTTCAGGGGCTACTGAGGAGTCCTGGATTAGGGGGGTCTCGGAACAGCCGACTATATCCTTTGGCCAGACTGTTAGACTATGAAGATACAAGATTGAAGACTTTCTCGTGTCCGGATGGAACTCTACTTGGCGTGGAAGGCAAGCTAGGCAGATACGGATATGTATCTCCTCCTTTGTAACCGACCTTGTGTAACCCTAGCCCTTCCGGTGTCTATAAACCAGAGGGTTTTAGTCCGTAGGACACATACAATCATACCATAGCCTAGCTTCTAGGTTTAGCCTTCTGATCTCGTGGTTAGATCAACTCTTGGTAATACCCATATCATCAAGAATAAATCAGCAGGACGTAGGGCTTTACCTCCATCAAGAGGGCCCGAACCTGGTAAACATCGTGTTCCCTGCCCTATTACCATCCGCCTTAGACGCACAGTTCGGGGACCCCCTACCCGAGATCCGCTGGTTTTGGCACCGACACCGGGTCTCTCTCTTCTCTTCTCTCAGCCCAAGGCTTTCGGCACAGTCCGCTACCACTCACCGCCAGGCCCAACCTTACCTCTCTCGTCAGCCCGCGGCCCTCCTCACATGTGTCCGAAAACTGTCCCGAACCCGACCCGGATAGTCATCACCGTTGTGTTCAGATCATCCCCTAACATCTGCAAAACATCTCCGTTTTGCTTTTTGGTCTCCCTAGCCTATATGTCCGGTGTTGTCCGATTAAGATCGGAGGGACCAAACACCCCTATCCAAAAACTATAAATCAGACCAAATCCCTAATTTCTAGGGATCCTCCTCGCCGCCGCCACACTCCACCTTGTCGTCTCCCACCTCGGGATCCCCTCCCGATCCCGCAGCCAATCCACCAACCTGCGCCTCCTTTCCTTCCTCGATTTCACTAGTGTGCCAATCCCCTCTGAGGTCCATCTCCACCAACCAGATCCACCCCACAGAAGAATGCCTCCGCATCACCCAGCGCCCGAGCCAGCTGAGGGCCTCGTCCCAGAGCCGAGCTCCATGGAAGAGATGAGCGCCTCCCTTCCTCTCTGCTTCGTCCTTCCCTTGCTCTCCCCGTCCCCTGATCTCTCTCCCTCGTTCTTTCATACAGGACTCCTCCCGAGCACCATGGACAGGAGCCCCGCCAGGGATCGCCAAGCCCGCGGTTGCATTGTCCCGGAGCCCCCATGTTGCCGTCCCCGCCATCCTCTCGCCGGACTCCGGCGACCTCCGCCTCGAACCCGATGTCTCCGACTGGATCCGCTGTGGATCAAGCCCTTCCGCCGGTTGCCCCGCCTCCTCGCGTTCGTGTGCGCTCCCGTGGACCTCATTCCTCCGCGCCAAGTCCCTCCGCTGCGGCCTGCTTCGCTTCGAACCCCCTGCTCCCTTCCGGATGGGCCCGCCGCCCTGGAGACCTGCGCCCTGCCGGACCTCCCCTGCCTCGCCCCAAGCAGCCGTCGCCATGGCTTGTTTTTGCCTGTTGTTGCCTCTGTTGGTAATGAGCAGCAGTGGCTCGCTCGTCCCGTGCGTTGACCGCCTCCAACTCATTGGTAGCAAGGCCCGCCTCCAGCGCCATCATGGGTCGCGTGAGCCAAGGCCTAGCCCAGCCGCTACTAGATCCAAACCGCACCGCAGAACGGGCCAAGCCCATGGGTGAGCTCCCCACAACCTTCGCTATTTAGCGCCATGGGCGTGTGATAGTCATGTTGCGCCTATTACCATGTTGGCCCGTTTTCTTAGTTTCAGCCAGTAATGTTTTTTTCCAGTTCTACGAGTTTAGTATTTATTCCAGAGAACGCAGTTTTACAGAAAAGCCCTTCAAGTCCATGCATTTAATAACTTAATAACCATGCATCATATGTAAAAACTTCAAATATGAAAAGTGATTAGAATTTTGTGTAGTTTAATAAAATTCAACTTTCATGCATGTTTAAAATGTTTAAACTGTTGTTTGCATTAATTTGCTCATATAGCATGCTAAAATGATTTAATTCGTAACTTAATAATCGTAGCTCGGTTTTTAATAAACTTTATATGTAAATGGGGTAGAAAAATGCTAGTTTAACATGGTGCACTCATCTAGCATGTTTAAAAACTCTAAAATTTGGTTTAGGGCAGAACTAGTACCAAATCCATAAATATGCACATGAGGATTTTCCGGACTTGTTGCTTGTTGTTCCGGCCTCATTTAAACTTGCCTAGATAGGTAGTTTTCACTATGCTTCACCTCTTGCCACAATTTAACAACATTTTAATATTGAGGGGTACCTAAACGAGAGAGAACTAAATAAGTCACGTCGTGTTTCGTCAATATGCAACTCGTTGCATATTGAGCTCCACTTAATTTGTAGTTTTGCTTGTGCACTTTGCCATGCCATGCCCTCATTAAACCGGACATGCATCATACTTGGTTGTGCATCATGCCATGATTATGTGTTGGTTGTTTATTTTGTTGTTTGCTTCTTTCCGGGTTGCTTCTCGCGTTAGCTTCGGTTTGTTCTAGAGTTGTGAGGATCCGTTCGACTACGTCCGTTTGTCTTCTTCATGGACTCGTTCTTCTTCCTTGCGGGATCTCAGGCAAGATGACCATACCTCGAAATCACTTCTAATCTTTGCTTGCTAGTTGCTCGCTCTTTTGATATGCCTATGCCGCGATACCTACCACTTGCTTATCATGCCTCCCATATTGTTGAACCAAGCCTCTAACCCACCTTGTTCTAGCAAACCGTTGTTTGGCTATGTTACCGCTTTGCTCAGCCCCTCTTATAGTGTTGCTAGTTGCAGGTGAAGATTGGAGTTTGTTCCTTGTTGGAACATGATTATTGTTGGGATATCATTATTATATCTTGTTTACTTTAATGCACCTATATACTTGGTAAAGGGTGGAAGGCTCGGCCTTATGCCTGGTGTTTTGTTCCACTCTTGCCGCCCTAGTTTCCGTCATACCGGTGTTATGTTCCTTGATTTTGCGTTCCTTACGCGGTTGGGTTATAATGGGAACCCCTTGACAGTTCGCCTTGAATAAAACTCCTCCAGCAAGGCCCAACCTTGGTTTTACCATTTTCCACCTAAGCCTTTTTTCCCTTGGGTTCTGCAGACTCAAGGGTCATCTTTATTTTAAACCCCCGGGCCAGTGCTCCTCTGAGTGTTGGTCCAACTTGTCAGCCGCCGGTGGCCACCAGGGGCAACTCTGGGCTTGGCCTACCGGAAGTTTGGACAATCCAGTGTGCCCTGAGAACGAGATATGTGCAGCTCCTATCGGGATTTGTCGGCACATCCGGGTGGCTTTGCTGGTCTTGTTTTACCATTGTCGAAATGTCTTGTAACCGGGATTCCGAGTCTGATCGGGTCTTCCTGGGAGAAGGAATATCCTTCATTGACCGTGAGAGCTTGTGATGGGCTAAGTTGGGACACCCCCAGGGTTTTGAACTTTCGAAAGCCGTGCCCGCGGGTTATGGGCAGATGGGAATTTGTTAATATCCGGTTGCAGAAAACTTGACACTTAACTTAATTAAAATGCATCAACCACGTGTGTAGCCGTGATGGTCTCTTTCCGGCGGAGTCCGGGAAGTGAACACGGCGTTGGAGTTATGCTTGGACGTAAGTAGTTTCAGGATCACTTCTTGATCACTTCTAGTTCACGAACGTGCTTTGCTTCTCTTCTCGCTCTGTTTTGCGTAAGTTAGCCACCATATATGCTAATGCTTGCTGCAGCTCCACCTCTCATACCTTTTACCTACCCATAAGCTTAAATAGTCTTGATCGCGAGGGTGTGAGATTGCTGAGTCCCCATGACTCACAGATTACTTCCAAAACCAGTTTGCAGGTGCCTATGAAACCATGCAGGTGACACAACCGAGATCAAGGAGGAGCTCGACGAAGATCTTGTTCATTGTGTTGTTTCGTTTCAGTTGATCAGTAGTGGAGCCCTGTTGGGGCGATCGGGGATCTTTTGCATTAGGGGTAGTCTTCTTTTATTTTGGTTCCGTAGTCGGACCTTGATTGTATTTTGGATGTTGTAATGCTTTTCATGTATTTTCTGAAGTGGCGATTGTAAGCTAGCTCTTTATCCCTTTCTTATTCAATACATGGGATGTGTAAAGGTTACCCCTCTTGCAACATGCCTACTATGCGGTTATGCCTCTAAGTCATGCTCCGACACGTGGGAGATATAGCCGCATCATGGGTGTTACGAGTTGGTATCAGAGCCTTCCCCTACATAGGAGCCCCTGCTTGATAGAATCGTTGGCGTTGTTGAGTCTAGAAAAATGTTTTGAGTCTTTTAGGATTATATATATCAGAGAGTAGGATTCTTTTTACTCCTCAGTCCCTTCATCGCTCCGGTGAGGCCTCCTGACGTAGAGTTTTGACTCTTCTCTCCTCAAATTTCACTAAAAAAATTTAGGATCACGCAGGTATCTTGGAATCGTTCCGATGGTTTTGTGACGAGAACATTGTTCTTGGTGCCTCCTGACATTTAGGGGTTGTGGCAGTGTCCCGGGGAGTTGAGCTCCGAGGTGTTGTCATCACAATTTTATCGTTGCAGTTCTGGAATACCTGAGTTCGCCGACATCGAAAATCTCTTTTATGCAGTTGTTGGTGAGATAACCTCGACGCTACCCAGTACTGGGGCGGGAGTTCGGGAGTATTGCCATAACTCGTATAACGGATGCTTTTCGAAGGTTGAGGTAAATGATTTCCGAAGGTTTCTTGGTTATGTGTTGAAGGATGGATACAACTGGATGTAGGATTTGCTAGTTTTGGGTGAGATATTATGCTTCCCCTGTATCCCCAACACCTGATTGCATAACCAGAAAGTTTCGGGAGTTTATAAGTGGGAATTCAAGTAGCTCTTAGGAGATCTTCCCGACAGATGTATGATATGAGATTGGGGTTCGACGTCTAGTGGTCCGCCTATCCACAAGTGGTCTCGTTGTGTCTTAAAGAGTCCTTGGCTATGCTGACTCAGGGACGATTCGTATGTCATGTGCACTGCCTTGTACATGATGGTGTTGTACGATCGAGCCCATGTGGGCCCCACCATGAAAACTTCAGACGAAATCTCTATCATATGTTTGTTTCCGGCTTACTTTGCAAGCCAATCCTTTGTTTTTTTTTCAGTTGTGGTATTCGAGTTGCTTCGAAGTCAAATGTTGATTCCATACCTTTCCTAAGCGGTGTTCTCATATTCCTATGTGAATACCAATCCTTCATGATCATCGAGATTTTCATGTCAATTCTTTCCAACCGGTGTGATTCTCTTCAAGATGATCCTATCATTTTTTCCCATCTGCAAGATCAACTCAAAGTCTTCTCGACGGTGTTTGCTTCATCCGTCCCAAGTCTTTGTTTTTCCCACCCTCCCCCCCTTTTTCTTCCAGGACTCGATTTTCTAATCCAGTATCCATCTTATGGATGTGAAGTCTGTCCATTCTTTTCCGTCAATGTTCTTATCCGGTGATTCTCAGGAAGATGCTAAGGAAGCTTCAAGTTCGTCATTCTTCATTTTTCTTCTTCTCCGGTGAATTCAATTCAAGCTTTGTCGATCATATCCTTTTCCTCGTTTCAAATGTTGTATCATGTCGTTGCACCTCTTAACCTTTCATTTCTCGCTATTCAATTGTTTCGGAGTGCTGAAGATATCTCAGAAGATTCAAGTTTCCATTCTCAATGCGTTCAAGTTATTTTGATGATGTTATCTCATTCAAGCAACTTAATTCAACCGGCGCAATCTCCCTTTCAAGTAATCGTTCAACGGTGTATCTTTTGAGTGGGAATTCAAGTAGCTCTTAGGAGATCTTTCCGACAGATGCATGATATGAGATTGGGGTTCGACGTCTAGTGGTCCGCCTATCCACAAGTGGTCTCGTTGTGTCTTAAAGAGTCCTTGGCTATGCTGACTCGGGGACGCTTCGTATGTCATATGCACTGCCTTGTACAGAATGGTGTTGTACGATCGAGCCCATGTGGGCCCCACCACGAAAAATTCGGACGAAATCTCTATCATATGTTTGTTTCCGGCTTATTTTGCAAGCCAATCCTTTGTTTTGTTTTCAGTTGTGGTATTCGAGTTGCTTCGAAGTCAAATGTTGATTCCATACCTTTCCTAAGCGGTGTTCTCATACTCCTATGTGAATACCAATCCTTCATGATCATCGAGATTTTCATGTCAATTCTTTCCAACCGGTGTGATTCTCTTCAAGATGATCCTATCATTTTTCCCATCTGCAAGATCAACTCAAAGTCTTCTCGACGGTGTTTGCTTCATCCGTCCCAAGTCTTTGTTTTTTTCCTACCCTCCCACCCTTTTTCTTCAAGGACTCGGTTTTCTAATCAAGTATCCATCTTATGGATGTGAAGTCTCTCCATTCTTTTCCGTCAATGTTCTTATCCAGTGATTCTCAGGAAGATGCTAAGGAAGCTTCAAGTTCGTCATTCTTCATTTTTCTTCTTCTCTGGTGAATTCAATTCAAGATTTGTCGATCATATCCTTTTCCTCGTTTCAAATGTTGTATCATGCCGTTGCACCTCTTAATCTTTCATTTCTCGCTATTCAATTGTTCCGGAGTGCTGAAGATATCTCAGAAGATTCAAGTTTCCATTCTCAATGCGTTCAAGTTATTTTGATGATGTTATCTCATTCAAGCAACTTAATTCAACCGGCGCAATCTCCCTTTCAAGTAATCGTTCAACGGTGTATCTTTTGAGTGGGCCCTAACCCACAGGTCTTTTCCCAAGATCTTACCTGACTCTTCTTCTCTTTTTCTGGAGTTATTTTCAATTCTTTTCCAAGTTTGATGTAAGAATGAGTTATCATCAGTCATACGTATTTCTCCAATATCACTTTCAAATTCTTTTCATCGGTGGCTCAACCTCTTTGCTTTTGATTCTTCCAGAGTGTCTCAACAATTCATGGTCGTGCTTCTCGTTGTCATTCTCGGATTTTGAAGACCGAAGAAGAGTTTCTCTTAAATCTTGATCCATTCTCTTTAAAATTCATGGTTCTATCTTGATGCCATCCTCTCATAATTGTTTTCAATTGCGAGAATTCTTTCCACCTATCCAGAGAAATTCAGGAGTCTTTTCAGTTTGATTCTCCGAAGCCCATGATCTCAGAATTATTCATTCCAACTTTCAGCTCTCGTTCTCCAAATCTCACCGGTGCGTCATTCAGGTATTCTCTTATCAGCTCGTGATCTATTCGTACTCATGTATCTAAATCCTCTCAAGTATCTTCTTTTGTTTTCCAATTCTTCCCGGTGAATTGTGTCTTTGCTACTTTCCTTTTCAATTCTTACGGTGGCTATTCAAGATTCTTCTTCCTTCGTTTTCATATCAATTCATTCGTTGTTTCAATCTTACCGTTGGTTCGTCGAAGACCTTCTCAAGTTTGCGCTATATCAATCTTAACCCTTTCTACGAGAATAAGTAGTATGCCAAATCCGTTGATTGTCATAAATTTAAATTGGTGAAGGATAAGCATAATGTAATTCTTATTCTTGTTTCATCGAGTAAATTCAATTCATGCTTTCCGGAGGTTCATCAAAATTCTCCGTTTCTATTGTTTCATCTTTTCTTTTCCCGGAGTTCCAAGCTCTCTCAATTATATCGTCGCGAAGATCCATCTAAATCATTGCAAGGTTTCACCTTCTGTTTTCAACTTCTCTTTCCTTTCGTTTGATCATCCTTTTGTTACCGGAGTTCTTCATGGAGGCTCTACATGATGGTTCACCAAGGATTTAATTCCTTCTCGAAGTGCTCATCAAGATTCTTTTCAGAGTAGCTCAAGTATTCTTCTTCTTGCATTCCGAAGTGCAATTTTTTCTCTCTTATCTTTTCAAGTGGTGTTATGTCACTCTTCATAATTTCCTTTCGGTTTTCATGATTCACAAGTTTTTCAAAGAGCAACATATTTAAATACATCATTTTCTCTTCGCTCAAGAAATCTTTTCAACCAATCAATCATTTTGTTGGTGCTAAATTGGAAAAATTCATCTAAAGCCTTCCATTGGGAATGCTGCTATCATGGTGTTTGTCAACGATCCAAGTTTCTCCTTCTCTTCTCGGTGAAGAAGTTTTTCATCTCTTCTTTGTTCCCGATCAATCATTGTTTTTTTCGTTAGTGGCAGAAGTTCACCTCAAGTTTTGGAGATGTCTCAATAAGTCCACGAGGATCATATCTTTTCATTGTTGTTTTCCAACAACCCCGCTCTAACCTTCTTGCAAGGATGTTTTCCAAATTAAATTGTGGTATAAGTTGTCATTTTCTTCTCCATTCTTATATTTCAATGATCTATCTTCTATTTTTTATTACGGAGGCATTGGGATGTTGCAATCTTTGACCCATCTTCACATTTTTGTCAAAGATCATGTTCTTTTCGTGCTTATCCATTTAACCGGAGTGACGTGCCCTCTTTTCAAGTTCTCTCATCTTATCAAGTTTTACCTCCTTTCTCAACCGGAGTGATGTCTGAAATCTTTCTTACCCCTTGTGCCATTCTTTCAATAGTTCCGGAGGTAGTGTGTTGTTGATTTCATCAAGCATACTCTCATCTTGTCAAATTCATGTTGAATTCCTTCCATTTACAGTCGGAGTGCTGCCCAAATTACATCATTCTTATTCCTTCTCTATCTTGTTTAACCGGAGTGTTGTCGTATTTGACCTTTATCATTCCTTGTACATCTCGTTTCATCCGGAGTTCTTGCATGTACTTCCTGTCCATTGCAACCCTTTCTTATGTCTTTCAACCTACAAGGTTCTAGTAATCCTCTTTGTTCCTCTTGTCTAACTGAGTGTTTACAACTTTGTTCTTCTTCGTTGCATTCTTTCTTTCAATTTGTTCAACCTCACAAGGTTCTTTGGTTTCACTCGTTTGCACAAGAAGCAACTTAGTTTTACCTCTTCTCTTCCTATTCCATTTCTCTCCGGTGCCATCCCTAGGATCTCGGGTCGAGATCCTCTCGTAGTGGTGGAGTGTTGTGACGCCCCAAGACCGATGCGCCAGGTGTCTTCCAGTTATTCGCCGTCTTTGCCATGTCATTCACTTGAGTGTTGCATCTTGTCATGTCATCATGTGCATTGCATCATCATGTTTTTGAAACTTGCATCCGTCCATGTTTCCCCAGTTCCGTCCGTTGTCCGTTCTGAGCCAACCACACTCGCACGCGCCCACGGCATGTTCGAAATAGTATTTTATAAGTGGCCGGAGAATGTTCTCGGAATGGGTCGAAAGTTGGCGTGTGGTGTTGTTTTGTTGTCAGTAGGCCACCTGCCAAGTTTCATCGCATTTGGAGTCCGTTTGACGCCCCAGTGGATAATTATAGCAGCAGTATAGCCGGTCTATCGTCGGACGTTTTCGGTCTCCCGAAACAGTCATCAGATCTCTCTCTTCTCTTCTCTCGACCCAAGGCTTTCGGCACAGTCCGCTACCACTCACTGCCAGGCCCAACCTTACCTCTCTCGTCAGCCCGCGGCCCTCCTCGCGCACGTCCGAAAAATGTCCCGAACCCGACCCGGATAGTCATCACCGTTGCGTTCAGATCATCCCCTAACATCTGCAAAACATCTCTGTTTTGCTTTTTGGTCCCCCTAGCCTATTTGTCCGGTGCCGTCCGATTAAGATCGGACGGACCAAACACCCCAATCCAAAAACCACTTGTTATATAAATCAGACCAAATCCCTAATTTCTATGGATCCTCCTCGCCGCCGCCACACTCAACCTTATCGTCTCCCACCTCGGGATCCCCTCCCGATCCCGCTGCCAATCCACCAACCTACGCCTCCTTTCCTTCCTTGATTTCACCAGCGGGCCAATCCCCTCTAAGGTCCATCTCCACCAACCAGATCCACCCCGCAGACGAATGCCTCCGCATCACACATCGCCCGAGCCAGCCGAGGGCCTCGTCCCCGAGCCGAGCTCCATGGAAGAGATGAGCGCCTCCCTTCCTCTCTGCTTCGTTCTTCCCTTGCTCTACCCGTCCCCTGATCTCTCTCCCTCGTTCTTTCATACAGGACTCCTCCCGAGCACCATGGACAGGAGCCCCGCCAGGGATCGCCAAGCCCGCGGTTGCATTGTCCCGGAGCCCCCACGTCGTCGTCCCCGCCATCCTCTCGTCGGACTCCGGCGACCTCCGCCTCGAACCCGATGTCTCCGACCAGATCCGCTGTGGATCAAGCCCTTCCGCAGGTTGCCCCTCCTCCCTCGCGTTCATGTGCGCTCCCGTGGACCTCATTCCTCCGCGCCAAGTCCCTCCGCTGCGGCCTGCTTCGCTTCGAACCCCCCCTGCTCCCTTCCGGCCATGCCCGCCGCCCTGCAGACCTGCGCCCTGCCGGACCTCCCCTGCCTCGCCCCAAGCAGCCGTCACCATGGCTTGTTGTTGCCTCTGTTGGTAACGAGCAAAGGTGGCTCGCTCGTCCCGAGCGTTGACCGCCTCCAATGCATCGGCAGAAAGGCTCGCCTCCAGCGCCATCATGGGCCGCGTGAGCCAAGGCCTAGCCCAGCCGCTACTAGATCCAAACCACATCGCAGAACGGGCCAAGCCCATGGGTAAGCTCCCCACAACCTTCGCTATTTAGCGCCATGGGCGTGTGATAGTCATGTTGCGCCTATTACCCTGTTGGCCCGTTTGCTTAGTTTCAGCCCGTAATGTTTTTTTCCAGTTCTACGAATTTAGTATTTATTCCAAAGAACGCAGTTTTACAGAAAAGCCCTTCAAGTCCATGCATTTAATAACTTAATAACCATGCATCATATGTAAAATCTTCAAATATGAAAAGTGCTAAGAATTTTGTGTAGTTCAATAATATTCAACTTTCATGCATGTTTAAAATGTTTAAACTGCTGTTTGCATTAATTTGCTCATATAGCATGCTAAAATGATTTAATTCATAACTTAATAACCGTAGCTCGGTTTTAATAAACTTTATATGTAAATGGGGTAGAAAAATGCCTAGTTTAACATGGTGCACTCATCTAGCATGTTTAACAACTCTAAAATTTGGTTTAGGGCAGAACAATACCAAATCCATAAATATGCACATGAGGATTTTCCGGACTTGTTGCTTGTTGTTTCGGCCTCATTTAAACTTGCCTAGATAGGTAGTTTCACTATGCTTCACCTCTTGCCATGTTTAACAACTTTTAATATTGATGGGTACCTAAAAGAGAGAGAACTAAATAAGTCCCGTGGTGTTTCGTCAATATGCAACTCGTTGCATATTGAGCTCCACTTAACTTGTAGTTTTTCTTGTGCACTTTGCCATGCCATGCCCTCATTAAACTAGACATGCATCATACTTTGTTGTGCATCATGCCATGATTATGTGTTGGTTGTTTATTTTGTTGTTTGCTTCTTTCAGGGTTGCTTCTCGCGTTAGCTTCGGTTTCGTTCCGGAGTTGTGAGGATCCGTTCGACTACGTCTGTTTGTCTTCTTCATGGACTCGTTCTTCTTCCTCGCGGGATGTCAGGCAAGATGACCATACCCTTGAAATCACTTCTATCTTTTCTTTCTAGTTGCTCGCTCTTTTGCTATGCCTATGCCTCGATACCTACCACTTGCTATATCATGCCTCCCATATTGCCATGTCAAGCCTCTAACCCACCTTGTCCTAGCAAACCGTTGTTTGGCTATGTTACCGCTTTGCTCAGCCCCTCTTATAGCATTGCTAGTTGCAGGTGAAGATTGGAGTTTGTTCCTTGTTGGAACATGATTATTGTTGGGATATCATTATTATATCTTGTTTACTTTAATGCACCTATATACTTGGTAAAGGGTGGAAGGCTCGGCCTTATGCCTGGTGTTTTGTTCCACTCTTGCCGCCCTAGTTTCTGTCATACCGGTGTTATGTTCCTTGATTTTGCGTTCCTTACGCGGTTGGGTTATAATGGGAACCCCTTGACAGTTCGCCTTGAATAAA